>NC_088239.1:10527806-10625306 GCF_036934945.1 Oncorhynchus masou masou | reverse complement strand
CCATTCCTCCTTGCAAAACAGCTCGAGCTCAGTGAGGTTGAATGGAGAGCATTGTGAACAGCAGTTTTCCACAGATTCTCGATTGGATTCAGGTCTGGACTTTGACTTGGCCATTCTAACACCTGGATATGTTTATTTTTGAACCATTCCATTGTAGATTTTGCTTTATGTTTTGGATCATTGTCTTGTTGGAAGACAAATCTCCGTCCCAGTCTCAGGTCTTTTGCAGACTCCATCAGGTTTTCTTCCAGAATGGTCCTGTATTTGGCTCCATCCATCTTCCCATCAATTTTAACCATCTTCCCTGTCCCTGCTGAAGAAAAGCAGGCCCAAACCATGATGCTGCCACCACCATGTTTGACAGTGGGGATGGTGTGTTCAGCGTGATGAGCTGTGTTGCTTTTACGCCAAACATAACGTTTTGCATTGTTGCCAAAAAGTTCAATTTTGGTTTCATCTGACCAGAGCACCTTCTTCCACATGTTTGGTGTGTCTCCCAGTTGGCTTGTGGCAAACTTTAAACAACACTTTTTATGGATATCTTTAAGAAATGGCTTTCTTCTTGCCACTCTTCCATAAAGGCCAGATTTGTGCAATATACGACTGATTGTTGTCCTATGGACAGAGTCTCCCACCTCAGCTGTAGATCTCTGCAGTTCATCCAGAGTGATCATGGGCCTCTTGGCTGCATCTCTGATCAGTCTTCTCCTTGTATGAGCTGAAAGTTTAGAGGGACGGCCAGGTCTTGGTAGATTTGCAGTGGTCTGATACTCCTTCCATTTCAATATTATCGCTTGCACAGTGCTCCTTGAGATGTTTAAAGCTTGGGAAATCTTTTTGTATCCAAATCCGGCTTTAAACTTCTTCACAACATTATCTCGGACCTGCCTGGTGTGTTCCTTGTTCTTCATGATGCTCTCTGCGCTTTTAACGGACCTCTGAGACTATCACAGTGCAGGTGCATTTATACGAAGACTTGATTACACACAGGTGGATTGTATTTATCATCATTAGTCATTTAGGTCAACATTGGATCATTCAGAGATCCTCACTGAACATCTGGAGAGAGTTTGCTGCACTGAAAGTAAAGGGGCTGAATAATTTTGCAGGCCAAATTTTTCAGTTTTTGATTTGTTAAAAAAGTTTGAAATATCCAATAAATGTCGTTCCACTTCATGATTGTGTCCCACTTGTTGTTGATTCTTCACAAAAAAATACAGTTTTATATCTTTATGTTTGAAGCCTGAAATGTGGCAAAAGGTCGCAAAGTTCAAGGGGGCCGAATACTTTCGCAAGGCACTGTATTTCCCTCAGATTACACAGATCCACAAAGAATTCAAAAACAAATCCAATTTTGATAAACTCCCATATCTACTGGGTGAAATTCCACAGTGTGTCATCACAGCAGCAAGATTTGTGACCTGTTGCCACGAGAAAAGGGCAACCAGTGAAGAACAAACACCATTGTAAATACAACCCATATTTATGCTTATTCATTTTATCTTGTGTCCTTTAACCATTTGTAAATTGTTAAAACACTGTATATATATATAAAATGACATTTATAATGTCTTTATTTTTTTGAAACTTAATGTGTAATGTCTACTGTTAATTTTTATTGTTATTTCACTTTTGTATATTATCTACCTCACTTGCTTTGGCAAGGTTAACACATTTCCCATGCCAATAAAGCCCTTGAATTGAAATGAATTGAATTGAGAGAGAGTGAGAGAGAACGAGAGAGAGTTAGAGAGTGAGAGAGAGTTATAGAGAAAGAAGGAGAGAGGGAGAGAATGAGAGAGAGAGAGAGAGAGAGAGAGTAAGAAGGACAGAGAGAAGGAGAGAGAGAGAGAGAGAGAGATAGAGAAGGAGAGGGGGCGAGAGAGGGAGAGTGCTCTAAGTGGATGAGAGTTATAGAGAGAGTAAGAGAGAGGGAGAAGGAGAGTGCTCTAAGTGACAGAGAGAGAGAGAAGGAGAGAGAGTTAGAGAGGGAGAAAGAGAGAGGGAGAGTGCTCTCAGTGGATGAGAGAGAGAGAGAGAAGGAGAGGGGGAGAGATAGGGAGAGTGCTCTAAGTGGATGAGAGTTATAGAGAAAGTAAGAGAGAGGGAGAATGAGAGTGCTCTAAGTGACTGAGAGAGAGAGAGAGAGAGAAGGAGAGAGAGTTAGAGAGGGAGAAAGAGAGAGGGAGAGTGCTCTCAGTGGATGAGAGAGAGAGAAGGAGAGAGAAGGAGAAGGAGAGAGCTCTAAGTGGATGAGAGAGAGGGGTAGCGCTCTAAGTGGATGAGAGAGAGGAGAGAGCTCTAAGTGGATGAGAGAGCAAAGGAGAGTGTTCTAAGTGGATGAGAGTTATAGAGAGAGTTAGAGAGAAGGAGAGAGCTCTAAGTGGATGAGAGAGAGAAGAAGAGTGCTCTAAGTGGATGAGACAGAACGAGAGGGATATCTCTAAGTGGATGAGAGAGAGAAGGAGAGGGAGAGCTCTAAGTGGATGAGAGCTATAGATAGAGAAGGAGAGGGAGAGCCTAAATGGATGAGAGTTATAGAGAGAGAAGGAGAGGGAGAGAGCTCTAAGTGGATGAGAGAGCTCTAAGTGGATGAGAGTTAATGAGAGTTATAGAGAGGGAGAGAGCTCTAAGTGGATGCGAGTTATAGAGAAGGAGAGAGTTCTAAGTGTATGAGAGAGAGGAGGAGAGGGAGAGAGCTCTAAGTGGATGGGAGTTATAGAGAGGGAGAGAGCTCTAAGTGGATGAGAGTTATAGAGAAGGAGAGAGTTCTAAGTGGATGAGAGTTATAGAGAAGGAGAGAGCTCTAAGTGGATGAGAATTATAGAGAAGGAGAGAGCTCTAAGTGGATGAGAGTTATAGAGATGGAGAGTGCTCTAAGTGGATGAGAGTTATAGAGCAGGAGAGAGCTCTAAGTGGATGAGAGTTATAGAGCAGGAGAGAGTTCTAAGTGGATGAGAGTTATAGAGAAGGAGAGAGCTCTAAGTGGATGAGAATTATAGAGAAGGAGAGAGCTCTAAGTGGATGAGAGTTATAGAGAAGGAGAGAGCTCTAAGTGGATGCCCTTGTCTTCCACCATCATCAGGATCCATTAAAACATCTTAAGAGATCGAGCTACTTTTTTCAACATTCTGTTAAAAATCGCGCAACATTTCAACGTCCTGCTACTCATGCCAGGAATATAGTATATGCATATGATTAGTATGTGTGCATAGAAAACACTCTGAAGTTTCTAGAACTGGTTCAATGGTGTCTGTGACTATAACAGAACGAGTTCCGTGGTCAAAATCGCCAGAAAACCTGGTCACTAAATCGACAAAGAAAAAATCAATCCGCCAGCCCATGTATTGTCTATTGGAAGGAAAAATAACTAAGAGTGAGATTACAGTTCCTACAGCTTCCACACGATGTCGCCAGTGTTGTGATTTGGATACAACTAAATCCTTGGTCATTTGAGTAATAGCCACATCCGGTTGTCAAGTCATTAGCTGTAAACAATGGAACCGGAAAAGTTAGTTACGTTACCCAAACTCGTGCTTATTGAATACAGATCGCTCCGTGATCAATTTGATCGTTCATTAACGTTTTGTAATACCTAAAGTTGGATTACAGAAGTAGTTTGAAGTGTTTTGTCAAAGTTTATAATTTAAAAAAATAAAAAATGTGTTTTTACTGGATCTGACAGTGTTCATAAATTGACATTTTGGGTACACAAGGACCGATTTAATCGAAAAAAAGACCCAATTGTGATGTTTATGGGACATATAGGAGTGCCAACAAAGAATCTCGTCAAAGGTAATGAATGTTTTATATTTTATTTTTGCGTTTTGTGTAGCGCCGGCTACGCTAATTCCTTTGTTTAAGTCCCTTCTGGAATTTCGGCGTGTTGCCTGCTATCAGATAATAGCTACTCATGCTTTCGCCGAAAAGCATTTTACAAATCTGACTCGTTGGCTTGATTCACAACGAGTGTAGCTTGTATTGACTACCCTGCATGTGAATTTTAATGAATGTTTGAGTTTTAACGAGTGCTATTAGCATTTGGCGTAGCGCATTTGAATTTATTGTTGGCAGGGGTGCGGTTGCGTCCCGGGTGGGCCAGACAGGTTAACTTGTCAAGTGATTTATTTTGTCGACATTTACAAGGTTCGCATAGAATGTAGACTCGACCGTGGCCACACTGTGTTAGGTAGGTAGCCCACCTGTCTGTTTCATGTCTCAGGTAGCCCACCTGTCTGTATCATGTCTCAGGTAGCCCACCTGTCTGTATCATGTCTCAGGTAGCCCACCTGTCTGTATCATGTCTCAGGTAGCCCACCTGTCTGTATCATGTCTCAGGTAGCCCACCTGTCTGTATCATGTCTCAGGTAGCCCACCTGTCTGTATCATGTCTCAGGTAGCCCACCTGTCTGTTTCATGTCTCAGGTAGCCCACCTGTCTGTATCATGTCTCAGGTAACCCACCTGTCTGTTTCATGTCTCAGGTAGCCCACCTGTCTGTTTCATGTCTCAGATAGCCCACCTGTCTGTTTCATGTCTCAGGTAGCCCACCTGTCTGTATCATGTCTCAGGTAGCCCACCTGTCTGTATCATGTCTCAGGTAGCCCACCTGTCTGTATCATGTCTCAGGTAGCCCACCTGTCTGTTTCATGTCTCAGGTAGCCCACCTGTCTGTTTCATGTCTCAGGTAGCCCACCTGTCTGTTTCATGTCTCAGGTAGCCCACCTGTCTGTTTCATGTCTCAGGTAGCCCACCTGTCTGTTTCATGTCTCAGGTAGCCTACCTGTCTGTTTCCCCCTCGTCAAGACTCAGCTGTCTCCAATTACCCATTCATTCTGAAGCTATATAAAAGCCAGATTGATTGTGATCATTGCTGAGAGAGGAGGTTGATGGCTGAGGGTTATAGCATGTTGGTCATTGGTATGTACTGTGTTAGTTGTTGCTGGGAGCAGGTAGTATGTTCTGTGTGAGTTTGTTGCTCATATAGAGCTTATTTGATGTCCTTTGTTTCTTAGTTTGTTTGAGAAATTGTTTGTTCTCCTGTTTCATTTGTTCCCAGGGGGAAGGGGAAGGCACCTATGGAGTGCTTAGGCAAGAGGCCTGCGGGCATACATATACCCGTAGTATATTCACTGTCTGGGCAAAATAGGTAAGACCTGGGTGGACCACCCCCTGTATTTTGGTTAGGGCACCAGGTGGTGCTAAATTAGGTAAGTATTGGTTCGGCAGGTAAGATAGGAGAGGGTAGGTTAGGTAAGTATTGGTTCGGCAGGTAAGATAGGAGAGGGTAGGTTAGGTAAGTATTGGTTAGGCAGGTAAGATGGGAGAGGGTAGGTTAGGTAAGTATTGGTTAGGCAGGTAAGATGGGAGAGGGTAGGTTAGGTAAGTATTGGTTAGGCAGGTAAGATAGGAGAGGGTAGGTTAGGTAAGTATTGGTTCGGCAGGTAAGATGGGAGAGGGTAGGTTAGGTAAGTATTGGTTAGGCAGGTAAGATAGGAGAGGGTAGGTTAGGTAAGTAGGTTAGGTAAGATAGGGTAGGTTAGGTAAGTATTGGTTAGGCAGGTAAGATAGGGAGTATTGGAGGTAAGTAGGTTAGGTAAGTATTGGTTAGGCAGGTAAGATAGGAGAGGGTAGGTTAGGTAAGTATTGGTTAGGCAGGTAAGATGGGAGATTGGTTAGGCAGATAAGATAGGGAGGGTAGGTTAGGTAAGTATTGGTTAGGCAGGTAAGATAGGAGAGGGTAAGTTAGGTAAGTAGTGGTTAGGCAGGTAAGATGGGAGAGTAGATTAGGAGTATTGGTTAGGCAGATAAGATAGGAGAGGGTAGGTTAGGTAAGTAGTGGTTAGGCAGGTAAGATAGGAGAGGGTAGGTTAGGTAAGTATTGGTTAGGCAGGTAAGATAGGAGAGGGTAGGTTAGGGTATTGGTTAGGCAGATAAGAGTAGTGGTTAGGCAGGTAAGATAGGAGAGGGTAGGTTAGGTAAGATGGGAGTGGTTAGGCAGGTAAGGTGGAGAGGGTAGGTTAGGTAAGTAAGTATTGGTTAGGCAGGTAAGATAGGAGAGGGTAGGTTAGGTAAGTATTGGTTAGGCAGGTAAGATGGAGAGGGAGGTTAGGTAAGTAGTGGTTAGGCAGGTAAGATAGGAGAGGGTAGGTTAGGTAAGTATTGGTTAGGCAGGTAAGATAGGAGTAGGTTAGGGTAGGTTAGGTAAGATAGGAGAGGGTAGGTTAGGTTAGTGGGCAGGTAAGATAGGAGAGGGTAGGTTAGGTAAGTAGTGGTTAGGCAGGTAAGATAGGAGAGGGTAGGTTAGGTAAGTAGTGGTTAGGCAGGTAAGGTGGAGAGGGTAGGTTAGGTAAGTAGTGGTTAGGCAGGTAAGATAGGAGAGGGTAGGTTAGGTAAGTATTGGTTAGGCAGGTAAGATAGGAGAGGGTAGGTTAGGTAAGTATTGGTTAGGCAGTAAGTAAAGGAGGTAAAGGCAGGTAAGATAGGAGAGGGTAGGTTGAGATTGTTATGCAGGTAAGATTAGGTTGTTTGGTTCCAGGTAAGATCCAGGGTAGGTTAGGTAAGTAGTGGTTCCAGGTAAGATAGGAGAGGGTAGGTTAGGTAAGTTGGTTATGCAGGTAAGATAGGAGAGGGTAGGTTAGGTAAGTATTGGTTATGCAGGTAAGATAGGAGAGGGTAGGTTAGGTAAGTAGTTTAGGCCCATAGGTTAGGAGTATTGGTTATGCAGGTAAGATAAAGTAGGTTGTTCTGGTTGCAGGTAAGATCATCCTTACTCACACCTACAGTCCATACCCTTTCACTTCACAGAGAGTTGAGTTGTAGCAGGGTGTTACAGTCCATACCTCTTTCACTTCACAGAGAGTTGAGTTGTAGCAGGGTGTGGCGTTCCCTCTTCACAGAGAGTTGAGTTGTAGCAGGGTGTGGCGTTCCCTCTTCACAGAGAGTTGAGTTGTAGCAGGGTGTTGCATTCCCTCTTCACAGAGAGTTGAGTTGTAGCAGGGTGTTGCGTTCCCTCTTCACAGAGAGTTGAGTTGTAGCAGGGTGTTGCGTTCCCTCTTCACAGAGAGTTGAGTTGTAGCAGGGTGTGGCGTTCCCTCTTCACAGAGAGTTGAGTTGTAGCAGGGGTGTTGCGTTCCTCTTCACAGAGAGTTGAGTTGTAGCAGGGTGTTGCGTTCCCTCTTCACAAAGAGTTGAGTTGTAGCAGGGTGTTGCGTTCCCTCTTCACAGAGAGTTGAGTTGTAGCAGGGTGTGGCGTTCCCTCTTCACAGAGAGTTGAGTTGTAGCAGGGTGTTGCGTTCCCTCTTCACAGAGGCGTGCGTAACAGAATGCAAGAATCGACAAATGTTTGCCATATTCTAATCATTAGCATGGCCTACTTACTGTACCGATACAGTGACCTGCACTCATGTAGACCTAGAAGAGATCTGAGACAGTTTGAGAGTGGTGAAACTTAAAACATTGCAATGTAAAGCAATTCAGACAACCCTTGTCTTGAAAATAAACATTATTTTTATAGTTCAAGAAATAGATGTCGTATGCATTTAGAATTAAATGTGGAGTGGACTGTAACTTTACGTGATAACATCACATACCCCATGTACCTTTAATGGTTCTACAATCATTTTATTTGAAAAACCCTGTTTCTATCATCATTTGTCGCAATCAAGAAACTTCAACAAAATAAAAATCCACCCAACTGTCGAATGGATTTGGTCTTTGGAACATTTCTCCTACATCTGCCGTTTCCATTAGAGACAAGTAAATATACCAGATATACAACTCACTGACATTAACGTCTAAAGATCCTCATCACTCTCACATACCAGATATACAACTCACTGACATTAACGTCTAAAGATCCTCATCACTCTCACATACCAGATATACAACTCACTGACATTAACGTCTAAAGATCCTCATCACTCTCACATACCAGATATACAACTCACTGACATTAACGTCTAGTGCCCTTTCAGATTCAAGACGGGCTAATAAACACAGTATAAAACTCACTGATATTAACGTCTTGATACAAGACTGGGCTCAGCTTTAAAATGAGAGCCTCATACCAGATACAGAGAAAAAGGTCCTTATTAATGTATGGAGCTTATACAGGAAGATATCAAACAATAACTCTTAATGTATGGAGCACATACAGGAAGATATCAAACAATAACTCTCAATGTATGGAGCACATACAGGAAGATATCAAACAATAACTCTTAATGTATGGAGCACATACAGGAAGATATCAAACAATAACTCTTAATGTATGGAGCACATACAGGAAGATATCAAACAATAACTCTTAATGTATGGAGCGCATACAGGTAGATATCAAACAATAACTCTTAATGTATGGAGCACATACAGGAAGATATCAAACAATAACTCTTAATGTATGGAGCGCATACAGGAAGAAGATATCTGCTGAAAGGAATTCACTGACTCATATTAGCATTTTTTCCCGCCTCCTGTTCAAATCATCTACAAGGGAACCTGTCCATAGACTGCTTTCAGCGTAAGGAAACCAATATGTAATTTTGCAATCTGGGTGAACTATCCCTGTCATACAAGATATACAACTCCCTGACCTTACCTTCTGCTGCCTAGGCAATATAGAACTTTACTTAAACATGAGAGCTGCACATTTTCCTTTAATCCAAGAGAAGACGGTAAGAGAGGAGAGAAGTGGAGATTCTGTTAAACTGACATATTTAAATAATCCCCTTTAAGACGATGGCCGTGTCACAAGAGGGTGTGTGTGTGTGTGTGTGTGTGTGTGTGTGTGTGTGTGTGTGTGTGTGTGTGTGTGTGTGTGTGTAGCTGAGTCATATATTAACACTGACTACCCTATACCGCATCAAGTTATAGATTAGGTGTTGGGGGTGTGTGTGTGTGTGTGTGTGTGTGTGTGTGTGTGTGTGTGTGTGTGTGTGTGTGTGTGTGTGTGTGTGTGTGTGTGTGTGTGTGTGTGTGTGTGTGTGTGTGTGTGTGATGAACTTCACAGGGTGGTGGAAGTGATGAACTTCACAGGGTGGTGGAAGTGATGAGCTTCACAGGGTGGTGGAAGTGATGAGCTTCACAGGGTGGTGGAAGTGATGAACTTCACAGGGTGGTGGAAGTGATGAGCTTCACAGGGTGGTGGAAGTGATGAACTTCACAGGGTGGTGGAAGTGATGAACTTCACAGGGTGGTGGAAGTGATGAACTTCACAGGGTGGTGGAAGTGATGAGCTTCACAGGGTGGTGGAAGTGATGAACTTCACAGGGTGGTGGAAGTGATGAACTTCACAGGGTGGTGGAAGTGATGAACTTCACAGGGTGGTGGAAGTGATGAACTTCACAGGGTGGTGGAAGTGATGAGCTTCACAGGGTGGTGGAAGTGATGAACTTCACAGGGTGGTGGAAGTGATGAACTTCACAGGGTGGTGGAAGTGGTGGAAGTGATGAATTTCACAGGGTGGTGGAAGTGATGAACTTCACAGGGTGGTGGAAGTGATGAGCTTGATGCACCTTTCAAATAAATATTGAGGGTCTTTTTCTGTTGACAAGATGATGGATGCTTGACTGCTGTTTGACCAAAAAACATAATCTCGCTATTTTGTCCATAGTTATCTCATCATGTAGGCTATATGTGCTCACTAACCAACAGCGCCAATAAGAGCTGTATAATGCCCCCCCAAAATTTGTCCACACACAGCCTTTTATCTGCAACAAGTCAGTTTGAAAATGTGCATATTGTTTTTATGCAGATTTTAGAATATTCACATGAACATCTGCCGCTATTTGGATGGAGAGAGAGAGAAAAGAGAGAGAGAGAGAGCGAGAGAGAGAGAGAAGGGAGACAGGAGAGAGAGAGCAGCAGGATTTGTGACCTGTTGCCACGAGAAAAGGGCAACCAGTGAAGAACAAACACCGTTGTAAATACAACCCATATTTATGCTTATTTATTTTATCTTGAGTCCTTTAACCATTTGTACATTGTTAAAACACTGTATATACATAATATGCCCTTTGTAATGTCTTTATTGTTTTGAAACTTGTATGTGTAATGTTTACTGTTAATTTTTATTGTTTTTCACTTTATATATTCACTTTATATATTATCTACCTCACTTGCTTAGGCAATGTTAACACGTGTTTTTCCCATGCCAATAAAGCCCTTGAATTGAAATTGAATTGAATTGAATTGAGAGAGAGAGAGAAGGGAGACAGGGAGAGAGAGAGAGAGAGAGAGAGAGAGAGAGAGAGAGAGAGAGAGAGAGAGAGAGAGAGAGGAGAGAACACCTTTCAACAATGAAAGCAACAAATATGTCCTTGTATTCTGTTCTGTTTCTGTGTGATGATTTGTCTTTTTTCTCAATTTGTGCCATAATCTCTCCCTTTCTTCTCCCTCCCCTCTCCCTCCCCTCTCCTCCCCTCTCCTTCCGATCTCCCTCCCCTCTCCTCTCCTCTCCTTCCCATCTCCACCCCCTCCCCTCTCCCTCTCCTCTCCTCTCCCTCCCCTCTCCCTCCCATTTCCCTCCCATCACCCTCCCCTCCCCTCTCCCTCTCATCTCCCTCTCCTCCCATTTCCCTCCCCTTTCCCTCTCCTCTCCCATCTCCCTCCCCTCTCCCACCTCTCTCCCTCCCTCTCCCTCTCATCTCCCTCCCCTCTCCCACCTCTCTCCCTCCTCTCTCATCTCCCTCCCCTCCCACCTCTCATCTCCCCCTCCCCTCTCCCACCTCTCTCCCTCCCCTCTCCCTCTTTCAACAGATGGTTTCAAAAACAAAACACTCCACAGTGAATCATGCTGCAGTCAAGAGTCTCACTAATCACTTCTGTTCAACTGTCAAGTTACAGAAAGCAACGATGGTGACAAAGTAATCTGTGTCAAACTGCTCAACTTATCGTCAGCAATCAGCATTATCAGCGAATTTACAACAATCATCACAAGTGTCACTATCGTCACTTCATCGTTTCAGAATCACATTTTCACCATGAGTAAAATCATATTTGCCATGTTTATATGACCATGTGGTTAACTTGCCCCCCCCCCACCCCCAGATTCTGTCCTCTGTCCAGGCCTCACGGTAAACCACATCATCATCATCATAAGAGAAGATAGCTAGAAGAATGGCTCCTTATCGCCAAGGTCACACACGTGTACAGACGCTCACACATGGAAGGGACACACACAGATAGCGACCACTCAGACAGGGAGAAATAACCACAACGGGCAATTTACTTAGAACACGCAGCGAAGATGGGCAAGGAACAGACACACACTCACACACAGCTCCTCAGGGCCAAGGTTCTAGCGATGCATCATTACCCTCCCCTGGAGGTGATTCCATATCCCAGCATGCACTTCTCATGTGGAGAGGAAATTACCCCTGGGCCAACAGTGTGTCCTCTCTCTCTCTCTCCTCCATCTCCTCTCTCTCTCTCTCTCTGTCTCTCTCTCTCTCTCTCTCTCATTTATCTTCTCCTCTCTCTCTCTGTCTCTCTCTCTCTCTCTCATTCATCTTCTCCTCTCTCTCTCTCTCTCATTCATCTCCTCTATCTCTCTCTTTCTCTCTCCTCTCACCTTCATCTCCATCTATCTCTCTCCTTCATCATCATCATTCGTCTCCTCCATCTCCTCCTCCTCGCTATTTTTATTCTCCTCTCTCTCTTTCTCTTTGACCTCTCTCCTGTCTAATTTTCTTCTTCTCTCTCTTATCGGTCTCCCTGCTTCTCCTTCTCTACCCTTTATCTCCCTGTGGTCTCTCTCTCCTTCTTTCTTTGAGGCAGAAGGACAGAATAACAACAGAAGACAAAGGATGTGTCTAACTCTTTATGAAATAAGCTCCCTGGTGACCCTAGTCTCTGCCTTACAATAGCCTCAGGTTTATTTTATATCACACTGTCATATTCAGGCTACAGTCTAACGTCTCTCTCCACATCCATTCACTACAACAGAACAATTACACTCTGAAGAGCCTCAATTTGTTGGGCATGGACTCTACAAGATGCTAAAAGCGTTCCACAGGGATGCTGGCCCATGTTGACTCTACAAGATGCTAAAAGCATTCCACAGGGATGCTGGCCCATGTTGACTCTACAAGATGCTAAAAGCGTTCCACAGGGATGCTGGCCCATGTTGACTCTACAAGATGCTAAAAGCGTTCCACAGGGATGCTGGCCCATGTTGACTCCAACGCGTCCACACAGTTGTGTTAAGTGTGCTGAATGTTCTTTGGGTGGGGGACCATTCTTGATACACAGTGTGAAAAACCCAGCAGCATTGCAGTTCTTGACACAAACTGGTGCGCCTGGCACCTACTACCAGACTTCGTTCAAAGGCACAGTATTTTATCCTGCCCATTCACCCTCTGAATGGCACACATATACAATCCATATCTCAATTATCTCAAGCCTAAACAATCATTCTCCTGTCTCCTCCCCTTCATCTAAACTGATTCAATTGGATTTAACAGGTGACATCAATAAGGGATCATAGCTTTCAGCTGGATTCACCTGGAGAGTTTAAGTAATGGAAAGAGCAGGTGTTCTTGATGTTTTGTTTACTCAGTGTCGAGCAGCGCTGAAGAAAGAGTCATCTCCTCAGTATAAGGAGTGTAAAATGTGGCTTGATATTCTCATATCGGATGTGAATGTAAATGGCCCTTCACTTCCATTTGTTTTGGACATCACAGGACCTTGAAGGATTTTTATTAGAGTCAGAAAAGGATGTTCATATGATAGGTAAGATATACAAAAACCTTTGTAGAGAGCCTATCCACCTGACAATCTCTTAGAAACAAAATATACACTATTGGAACCAAGACTTAACTTAAAAATAACTGATCTTGGCACAAGATGGAAGGAAAGCTGGAACATAAGTAATGAAATTACAGTCACCATAAATGCTTAATCCAATGTAAACTAATGTATAGAATGTATTACACGAGATGACATTCAGAAATTCAACAGCACAATAGCAGAGTCATGTATTAAGTATAAAACTAACAATGACTCAATAATACATATGCATTCTGGGAATGCTACGAAGTCCAAAAGTTATGGGAGGAGCTAGAAAGTTGGCTGTCAGAAGTATTACAATGTAAACATACTTTTAATCCGTCATGTCTGCATATTTCAAGACATGGAATATGAGGGTGTAGTGATGAGATATATCATTATTTTTTTACCCAATGGGTAGGACGATTCTCTTCTCATCACTCGTCTTGAAGAAAAAGCACACTAAAAACTTGGAAATCAATAAATCTGCCGTCATTAACATAAAGGAAAAATCAATTGATGTATAATTGAAATAGCATGGGCGACTGATTAAAAAAACAAATGAGTAAAAATGCCCAATTTAAACTTTATTGAAGTAGACAAGTCAGTTAAGAACAAATTCTTATTTTACAATGACGGACGAACCACGGCTAAACAATAACGCAAATGACAATTTGGCGCCAATTGTGCGCCACACTATGGGACTCCCGATCACGGCTGGTTGTGATACAGCCCGGAAGCGAACCAGGGTCTGTAGTGACGCCCCTAGCACTGAGATGCATTGTCTTAGACCGCTGCGCAACTAGGGAGCCTAATTTCAGGCCACGTGGAAAACAATAATGTATGCAGTAGTGATGGGGGTGTGGCACTAGAGATGGGGGTATGGCACTAGAGATGGGGGTGTGGCACTAGGGATGGGGGTGTCGCACTAGACATGAGGGTGTGGAACTAGAGATGGGAGTGTGTCACTAGGGATGGGGGTGTGGCACTAGGGATGTGTGTATGATCGTAGCTAGCTAGCTACATAGCCGTCTTTGTATCTAAGACAATTGTGTAGCCTAGAGCGATTTTCTAGGTTAGCCAGCCAGCTATTGTCGTTCTTTTAAAGTAACGGAACGCAATCAACTAGCTAGCCAGCTAGCCCCCGAATAGCAGCACTGTAGAAACTATTACACTCGACGGAACGACTTGATTAGTGTAGTGTCAACATCGCAGCCACTACCAGCTAGGATCCAGCAGTACTGTTTCATTTCAATCATTTTAGTCAATAAGATTCTTGCTACGTGCTTAACTTTCTGAACATTCGAGACGTGTAGTCCACTTATCATTCCAATCTCCTTTGCATTAGCGTAGCCTCTTTTGTACCCTGTTAACTATGTGTCTAGGGATGGGGTTATGACACTTGGGAAGGGGGATGATAGGAATGGGGGTGTGACACTAGGGATGGGGGTATGACACTAGGGATGGGGGTGTGACACAAGGGATGGGGGTGTGACACTAGGGATGTTATGACACTAGGGATGGGAGTGTGACACTAGGGATGTGTGACACTAGGGATGGAGGTATGACACTAGGGATGGGGGTATGACATTAGGGATGGAGGTGTGACACTCGGGATGGGGTGTGACACTAGGGATGGGGTATGACATAGGGATGGGGTGTGGTACTAGGAATGGGGGGTGTGACACTAGGGATGGGGTGTGGCACTAGGGATGGGGTGTGACACTAGGGTTGGGGGTGTGGCACTAGGGATGGGGGCATGACACTAGGGATGGGGGTGTGGCACTAGGGATGGGGGTGTGACACTAGGGATGGGGGTGTGGCACTAGGAATGGGGGTATGACACTAGGGATGGGGGTGTGGCACTAGGGATGGGGGTGTGACACTAGGGATGGGGGGTGTGGCACTAGGGATGGGGGTATGACACTAGGGATGGGGGTGTGGCACTAGGGATGGGGGTGTGACACTAGGGATGGGGGTGTGACACTAGGGGTGGGGGTGTGACACTAGGGGTGGGGGTGTGACACTAGGGATGGGGGTGTGGCTCTAGGAATGGGGGTATGATACTAGGGATGGGTGTATGACACTAGGGATGGGGTGTGGCACTAGGGATGGGGTGTGACACTATGAATGGGGGTGTGACACTAGTGATGGGGGTGTGAGCATGTGGGTCTGGAAATAGGAGATGCAGTTGTTGCTTGTCTGCATTTGTTAGTTGTTGTTCATATGTGTACAGTATGTTTGTATTTGGTGTATTTTTTTTAATTTACAAAATAGATTATTTTTAAAATAAAACGTCCCTTAGCTCACAGAGCTCAAAATTGTGCCTCAATTTTCATTTAGAGGAGTCTCCCACAGTCATACATAAACCATATGACCCTGTACACGACACTCACACACACCCCCCACTGTTCTGAACAAGCCCTCTTACTGAATAATGATGACAGCTCTCCTGCAGATCTCAGTGTATCATGTGGTGTCCCATTCCCCAGAGAAAACACACACAGTGACAGTGACACACTGTGCTCTCGCTGAACTGACTCATGGTAAGGTGGCAGGATCCCGCAAGCCAATCAAAATGCAGCATCACATGCGTAAATACACACACGTACGCACGCACGCACACACACACACACACACACACACACACACACACACACACACACACACACACACACACACACACACACACACACACACACACACACACACAGTAAAATGTGGAACTGAAGTGTTTTTACTGATTGGAATGATCAGTATTCTATTCAAATTGTCTGAAATAATACTGCAATGTTTGAGATCGATGTGATTGTTTGAATTGAATGAAAGCTTCTTCAATAACAAACTGAAAGCCACGCCCTCAATAAGCCACAACAACTTCAACTCTTCTGATAGGTTGCTGCCACTGCATTGTCATCACCAAACCTCATGCACATGCAGTGATGGCAATGTAGTGGCAGCAACCTATCAGAAGAGTTGAAGGTGTGGCTTTTTGAGGGCGTATTTTTGCCCACCCGTGAGAGTGAATGTCATTACATTTATTGCTGTCTATTGTAGTCCTTATTTAATCTCAACCTTTAACACTGCCAGCATCTGTAACGATACGATGTGCATGTGACATTAAAGAGTGATAAGGTTTCTGTCAGGATTTGGCCAGGGTTGTTCCGGGTTTTGGTCACTAGATGCCCCCATTGTGCTTTTTGACCTTGTGTTTTTTCCCTTGTTCCCCATTATTATTTGCACCTGTGCCTCGTTTCCCCTGATTGTATTTAAACCCTTAGTTTCCCTCAGTTCTGTGCTCTGTGTTTGTATGTTAGCACCCAGCCCTAGTGTTCTGTGTATTCTTGTCGATTCCGGTGGATGCTCTTGTGGAATTCTGTTTTTGTTTTTGAGTATCTCTTGAGGCTTTTTTGTGCTATTCCTACCACCTTTTGGATTTGCCATTTTTTGTATTGAAGGACTTCTCCTTTTTACTTTATTAAATACACCGTCTTAAGTACTGCTGTGTCTGCCTCATCTTCTGGGTTCTGCTGACTATTCGTGGCTCAGTTGGTTAAGTGACTGTTTCTCACTCCGGAGACCCAGGTTCGTAACTGGGTCCTGACAGAAACACAGAGCCAAAAATGAACCCAGAGGCAGCCAGTTCCCAGGACCTTTTGCCATGCTGTCCCACCACCAGGAGACTGTCCAACGCCACAAAGCCGCCCTGGTTCAGCAAGAGGCCTTAATGGCTAGACATTCTCATCTTCTGTCGGAGATGCTGACTTCCATTAAGCAAATATCTGATCGTCTTACCCCGGCAACAGTTCCCGTCCCAGTACCTCAGATTCACGTACCCATGGCAGTTAACCCCCTGGCTGAACCTCGTCTTCCACCTCCCCAACGGTTCTCAGGTGATCCTAGTGCTTGTAAAGGGTTTCTCACCCAATGTTCTCTCTCCTTTGAGCTACAACCCTCGTCGTTTCCCACCGACCGGTCTAAGATCGCTTATATCATCACCCTGCTGTCGGAGAAAGCCCTGGCCTGGGCTACTGCTGTGTGGGATGCCCATAGTTCCTGCTGTGCCAGCTTCTCTGCCTTTGCTGAGGAATTCAAACGAGTGTTTCAAGGCCCAAGCAGTGGTTCTGACTCAGCCAAACAGCTCCTGACTCTCCACCAAGGTTGGCGCAGCGTGACGGACTATGCCATCCAGTTCCGCACGGTGGCAGCAGCAAGTGGCTGGAACAACGAGGCGCTCACGGTGTGCTTTCTGAAAGGCCTTTCCGACACTATCCAAGATGAACTGGCCACTCGGGAACCACCGGACAATCTCGAGTCCCTGATCAAGTTGGCCTCACGCATTGACCAGCGTCTGAGAGAGAGAGAACTCAACCGTAGACCTCTAGCCCCTATCAGTCCCAGCTCCGAGTCCCCACCTTTATCCTCGCTGGCTCCATCGGAACCCATGCAGATTGGACGCATCTCCCAGGCTGAGAGAGACCGCCGGATGAGGGAGCGACGCTGTCTATATTGCGGCAAACCGGGCCATTTCCGTTCCACGTGTCCCGGGCTCCAGGGAAACGCTCTGTCCCGTACAGACCGGGGGGGAACTGTAACGGGAAACATAACCTCCTCCCATCCGTCCAACTCCCGTCTGCTCATTCCAGTCACCCTCTCCTGGGACAACCACAAGCTTCACCTTCAAGCCTTGGTAGACTCTGGAGCCGCAGGTAACTTCATGGATGGTGTCTGGGCGAAGGAGAATGGCGTTCCTCTGAACCTCTAAGTGAACCCATGAGGGTCACTACATTGGATGGAAGCCCTTTGGGATCTGGACTTGTCACTCATGTCACTACCTCCTTGCGACTTTCAGTTTCACAACACCAGGAATTGATGAACTTTCATTTGATCTCCTGTTCCGAGTTCCCTCTCGTCCTTGGATACCCCTGGCTTCACAGCCATAACCCTCACATCGACTGGTCTGTGGGCACTATCAAGCAGTGGGGTCCTACGTGCCAAGCTACTTGTATTTTCCAGAATTCCCCGAGTTCTACTCCCGAGTCTTTAGAATCCATCGACCTGACCCGAGTTCCCGAGTGTTACCATGACCTCAAACTGGTGTTTAGCAAACAGAGGGCCACCATGCTACCATCCCATAGACCTTACGATTGCCCCATCGACCTGTTTCCGGGCACTTGCCCCCAGGGTCGGATCTTTCCCTATCTCCACCCGAACGAGCTGCTATGGATACCTACATCAAGGAAGCTCTGGAAGCAGGCCTCATGCGTCCATCCACCTCCCGGCGGGAGCAGGGTTTTTCGTTGTGGCCAAGAAAGACGGTGGATTACGTCCTTGCATCGACTACCGGGGACTCAATGCCATAACCGTCCGTAACCGTTACCCGCTACCCCTTATGGCCACAGCCTTCGAGCTGCTCCAGGAAGCAGTTGTTTTCACTAAGCTTGACCTGCGGAACGCATACCATCTTGTGCGGATCAGACCTGGTGACGAGTGGAAGACCGCTTTCAACACGCCTACTGGTCACTATGAATACTTGGTGATGCCCTTCGGCCTGACCAACGCCCCAGCGGTGTTCCAAGCGCTCATAAACGATGTGCTTAGGGATATGCTTAACATATTTGTGTTCGTTTACTTGGATGACATCCTCATCTTTTCGAGCTCCCTTCAAGAACACACTAAGCATGTCAGACAAGTACTCAAACGCCTCCTGGACAGCCATCTGTACGTTAAGCCGGAAAAATGTGAATTCCATTCATCCCGAGTACAATTCCTGGGATTTGTAGTGGAACCCGGTCGAGTCCAAATGGACCCCAGGAAGGTAGGGGCGGTAGCGGATTGGCCCACCCCCAAATCCGTTAAGGAAGTTCAGCGTTTCCTGGGCTTCACAAACTTTTACCGCAAGTTCATCAAGAACTTCAGCTTGGTGGCAGCCCCTCTCTCAGCTTTAACCAAGGGTGGCAATGCAAGGTTTTTGTGGGGAAGAGAAGCTGAGATGGCCTTCCAAGGACTCAAGCAGCGCGTTCTCTCTGCTCCCATCCTGATACTACCGACTACGGATGAACCATTTGTGGTGGAGGTAGATGCATCAGAGGTTGGTGTTGGAGCTGTCCTGTCTCAGAGGGGTGAAGACAAGAAGCTTCATCCGTGCGCTTTCTTCTCACACCGCTTACCCCGACTGAGAGGAACTACGATGTGGGGATCGTGAACTCCTAGCGGTTAAGATGGCATTGAAGGAATGGAGACACTGGCTCGAGGGGGCTTCTCACCCGTTTCAAGTGCTTACGGACCACAAAAATCTGGAGTATATCCAGCAGGCGAAGCGGTTGAACTCTAGACAAGCTAGATGGTCTCTTTTCTTCAATCGATTCCAGTTTATCCTCACCTATCGGCCCGGGTCGAAGAATCTCAAACCGGATGCCCTGTCCCGAGTCTACGCTCCTGCCATTCGAGATGATACGGACATGCCTGTCCTTCCTGCTGCTAAGATTGTGGCTCCGATCTCGTGGCAAGTTGAGGATACCGTGAGACGTGCTCAAGCTAGCGAACCGGACCCGAAAGGAGGTCCTGCCAATCGGTTGTTTGTCCCCAAGGCAGTGAGGACTCAGGTCCTTCTGTGGGGGCACTCCTCTCGCCTCACCTGTCATCCGGGCGTAGGTCGCACCTGGAGTTCATCCAGCGTAAGTTCTGGTGGCCTACCATAAGAGAAGACGTTGCCACTTTCGTCAATGCCTGTCCCGTGTGCTGCCAGGGCAAATCTTCTCACCTCCGCCCTCAAGGACTCCTTCACCCTTTACCTGTTCCCCACAGACCCTGGTCCCGTATCTCATTGGACTTTATTACTGGACTTCCTCCATCCCATGGCAATACTACTATCCTAGTCATAATCGACAGGTTTTCAAAGGCGGCCAGGTTCGTCCCTCTGACTAAGTTACCTTCTGCCAAGGAAACGGCTGAGTTGGTTATTAATCATGTGTTCCGAGTCTTCGGCATTCCTCAAGATATGGTTTCTGACAGAGGTCCCCAGTTCGCCTCAAGGTTTTGGAAGGCCTTCTGCCAACTCATGGGGGCTTCTGCCAGTTTATCTTCAGGGTACCATCCGGAGTCCAACGGCCAAACAGAGAGGATGAATCAAGAGCTGGAAACCACCCTCCGATGTATGACTCGTGACAACCCGTCCACATGGTCATCCATTATTGTTTGGGCCGAATACGCGCACAACACCTTGCGCTCCTCCTCCACTGGTATGTCCCCGCACGAGTGTCAGTTTGGCTATGCTCCTCCATTGTTCCCGGACCAGGAGGCAGAAGTCAGAGTGCCTTCAGCCTTGAAGTTCGTCAGACGCTGTCGGCTTATGTGGAGGAAGACCCGTCTTAATCTTATGCGTTCCTCACAGAGGTACCAACAACAAGCCAACAGACGTCGCCGTCCCGGGCCTACCCTGCGCCCCGGCCAGAGAGTCTGGCTCTCCACAAGAGACTTACCTCTACGGGTGGAGTCTCGCAAGCTGTCCCAAAATACATCGGTCCCTTCAAGGTTGCCAGGAGAGTTAACCCAGTTTCTTATCGCCTACACTTACCCAGATCCCTTAAGATTAATCCCACATTTCACATTTCATTGTTAAAACCTGTTGTTTTTTCTCCCCTTGTCCCGGCAGACAGACCTCCCCTCCGCCTCGTGTCATTGGAGGCCAGCCGGGCTTATACCGTCCATCGGATACTGGATTCCCGCCGGGTGCAGCGGTCCTGGCAGTATCTGGTGGACTGGGAAGGCTACGGTCCCGAGGAGCGCTCCTGGGTTCCTGCCAAAGACATCCTGGACCCTGACCTCATTCGTCAGTTCAGGGCCCTCCACCCTGAGAGAGCTGGTAGGAACGTCAGGAGCCGTTCCTAGGGGGGATTCTGTCAGGATTTGGCCAGGGTTGTTCCGGGTTTTGGTCACTAGATGCCCCCATTGTGCTTTTTGACCTTGTGTTTTTTCCCTTGTTCCCCATTATTATTTGCACCTGTGCCTCGTTTCCCCTGATTGTATTTAAACCCTTAGTTTCCCTCAGTTCTGTGCTCTGTGTTTGTATGTTAGCACCCAGCCCTAGTGTTCTGTGTATTCTTGTCGATTCCGGTGGATGCTCTTGTGGAATTCTGTTTTTGTTTTTGGTTAAAGGGATGCTTGGGGATTTTGGCAATGGGGCCATATTTCTAATTCCCAAAAGTCAGATGAACTCGTGGATACAATTTCTCGTGTCCAGTGTGAAGGATGTTAGAGGTAGTTTCACGAGCTAATGCTAACTAGCGTTAGCGCAACGACTGGAAGTCTATTGGTATCAAATAGTCATTGCTTGGTTACGATATTGTGGTTACAAAACGTGAAGGTCTTCTGTACATTTAACATTTAAGTCATTTAGCAGACGCTCTTATCCAGAGCGACTTACAAATTGGTGAATTCACCTAAATAATAAGTTTGAAAACATTGTTCAAGTCACAAACTTGAACAAACTTAATGTACTAATTTACAGGGAATTGACTCAATTGCTTGTAACCCAATTGAATAAATTTAGATAGGTAATTCCAAAGTAAAAAGTAAACTTGGAACAAGATGAAAAAATGTATTGTATTTACATGGAATATTAGTTTGTATTTGTTCGGTTTAACCAAACGGGATAAGTAGGTTGAACGTTGAAATAAATAAGTTGCAACTCGAAATATAAGTTTTGTTATAAGTTTGTTATAATACAATTAAAATACAATATTAAATATAACAATATAACAGACAAACAATAGAAAAGTATTTTTTGTAATAATAAAAGTAAAAATAGATACACAATGAGTAACGATAATTTGGCTGTATACAGGGAGTACCAGTACAGAGTTGATGTGCAGGGGTACAAGGTAATTGAGGTAGCTATGTACATATTGTATAACAAGTAGCAGCAGTGTATGTGATGAGTCAAAAGAGGGTCAATGCAGATAGTTAAATTGTAAACCTAATAGCTACTCAGTCTAACTATTTAGCAGTCTTATGGCTTGGGTATAGAAACTGTTTAGAGTCCTATTGGTTCCAGAATTGGTGCATTGGTACTGCTTGCCGTGAGGTTGCAGAGAGATATTTTCATGACTTTGGTGGCTGGAGTCTTTGACAATTTTTAGAGCCTTCCTCTGACACCACCTGGTATAGAGGTCTTAAATGGCAGGAAGCTCAACCCCAGTGATGTACTGGGCCATCCGGACTACCCTCTGTAGTGCCTTGCGGTCAGATGCCAAGCAGTTGCCATACCAGGCGGTGGTGCAGGCAGTCAAGATGCTCTCAATGGTGAAGCTGTATAATTTTTTCAGGATCTGAGGGTCCGTGACAAATTCTTTCAGCCTCCTGAGAGGGAAGAGGTGTTGTTGTGCCCTCTTCACCACTGTGTGTGGACCATGATAGATCCTTAGTGATGTGGATACAGAGGAGCTTGAAGCTCTTGACCCGCTCCACTACAGCCCGTCGATGTGAAAGGGAGCGTGCTTGGCCATCCGTTTCCTGTAGTCCATGATCAGCTCCTTAATGATGTGTTGCATCCGTGCCACACAGTCGTGGGTGAACAGGGAGCACAGGGGAGGACTAAGCATGCACCCCTGAGGGGTCCCCGTGTTGAGGTTCACAGCGGCGGATGTGTTGTTGCCTACCCTCACCCCCTGGGGCGTGCCCTCAGGAAGTCCAGCAACCAGTGGCAGAGGGAGGTGTTTAGTCCCAGGGCCCTTACCTTAGTGATACGCTTGGAGGGCACAATGGTATTGAATGCTGAGCTTTAGTAATTGAACAGCATTCTCACGTAGGTGTTCATTTTTGCCAAGCGGGAAAGGGCAGTGTGGAGTGCAATAGAGAATGCATCATCTGTGGATCTGTTGGGGAGGTATGCGCATTGAAGTGGTGCTAGGATGTCTGAGATGATGGCGTTGATGTGAGCCACAACCAGCCTTTCAAAGCAGAACCTTGAGACTTCCTTAATAGTAGAGATCACATAAAAGCTGTTGGTGGGTTTGGGTGGGTAGCAGGGTGGATTTGGGTGGGTAGCAGGGTGGGTTTGGGTGGGTAGCAGGGTGGGTTTGGGTGGGTAGCAGGGGTAGGTTTGGGTGGGTAGCAGGGTGGGTTTGGGTGGATAGCAGGGTGGATTTGGGTGGGTAGCAGGGTGGATTTGGGTGGGTAGCAGGGTGGATTTGGGTGGGTAGCAGGGTGGGTTTGGGTGGGTAGCAGGGTGCGTTTGGGTGGGTAGCAGGGTGGGTTTGGGTGGGTAGCAGGGGTGGGTTTGGGTGGGTAGCAGGGTGGGTTTGGGTGGGTAGCAGGGTGGATTTGGGTGGGTAGCAGGGTGGGTTTGGGTGGGTAGCAGGGTGCGTTTGGGTGGGTAGCAGGGTGGGTTTGGGTGGGTAGCAGGGTGGGTTTGGGTGGGTAGCAGGGGTGGGTAGCAGGGTGGGTTTGGGTGGGTAGCAGGGTACGTTTGGGTGGGTAGCAGGGTGGGTTATATGTTATAGCAGAACGTGGCTGTGTATTAAAGTATGGTTGTTACAGCTCAATGTTACGGATTAAGAATTTTCTTTGCCATGTGTGTGTGTGTGTGTGTGTGTTTGTGTGTGTGTGTGTGTGTGTGTGTGTGTGTGTGTGTGTGTGTCTGTGTCTGTGTGTCTGTGTCTGTGCATGCCTGATTGTGTGTGTGTAGCCCTCTAGGTGAAGTGTTTAGTAATGTGGGACGACACAGTAGTCTGCCCTTTAACTAGGACATTAACAGGCCTACAGGAACACACACACACACACAACACAAACACACACACACACACACACACACACACACACACACACACACACACACACACACACACACACACACACACACACACACACACACACACACACACACAGAAAAACACAAACGACATCGCTAGACGCTTCAGCCCCGCTCTGACATATGGGTCACAAAGCCAGGCACTTTGTCTGGGGTTCAACACAAGCTGCAGGCTGAGGTATAGGCCCAGTACATCTCACATCACTTAGATTACATGACATTCAAAACACATTCATTATATAAGATGATATGAGTCACCATGCATATTTACTCTGGATGGATACAGTTTTATATTGCATATGGCTCTCAGACCTACCTACGTTCACTCAAGGTTACAGCATTAACTATCTGACAAACACACACACTATGGTGGCAAGCTGACAGGCAGGCTTCACTGAGGGCAATCAATGTGAATGGTATAGGAACAAAGAGCTATGGTGGCAAGCTGACAGGCAGGCTTCACTGAGAGCACTGAGTGGTATATTCTGTCATATTTCTGTGAATGGAGTCGTGCTCACAGCTCTGACCACCTTGGCTTAGTAAGAAAGAGAGAGACGGATAATGAAAAATACATTCAAGAGCTCTCCCTCTCTCCTGTCTCCCTCTATCTCCCTCTCTCCTTTCTCCCTCTATCTATCTCTATGTCCCTCTCTCCTTTCTCCCTCTATCTATCTCTCAAAATTATATCTCCCTCTCTCCTTTCTCCCTCTATCTCTCAAAAGTATATCTCCCTCTCTCCTTTCTCCCTCTATCTATCTCTATGTCCCTCGCTCCTTTCTCCCTCTATCTATCTCTCAAAAGTATATCTCCCTCTATCTATCTCTCAAAATTATATCTCCCTCTCCTTTCTCCCTCGATCTCACTCTCTCCTTTCAATTCAATTCAATTCAATTCAAGGGCTTTATTGGCATGGGAAACACGTGTTAACATTGCCAAAGCAAGTAAGGTAGATCATATATAAAGTGATTATATGAAGTGAAATAAACAATAAAAATTAACAGTAAACATCACACATACAGAAGTTTCAAAACAATAAAGATATTACAAATGTCATATTATATATATATATATATATATATATATATATATATATATATATATATACAGTGTTTTAACAATGTACAAATGGTAAAGGACACAAGATAAAATAAATAAGCATAGATATGGGTTGTATTTACAATGGTGTGTGTTTTTCACTGGTTGCCCTTTTCTCGTGGCAACAGGTCACAAATCTTGCTGCTCTGATGTCACACTGTGGAATTTCACCCAGTAGATATGGGAGTTTTTCAAAATTGGATTTGTTTTCGAATTCTTTGTGGATCTGTGTAATCTTAGGGAAATATGTCTCTCTAATATGGTCATACATTGGGCAGGAGGTTAGGAAGTGCAGCTCAGTTTCCACCTCATTTTGTGGGCAGTGAGCACATAGCCTGTCTTCTCTTGAGAGCCATGTCTGCCTACGGCGGCCTTTCTCAATAGCAAGGCTATGCTCGCAGAGTCCGTACATAGTCAAAGCTTTCCTTAATTTTGGGTCAGTCACAGTGGTCAGGTATTCTGCTGCTGTGTACTCTCTGTGAAGGGCCAAATAGCATTCTAGTTTGCTCTGTTTTTTTGTTAATTCTTTTCAATGTGTCAAGTAATTATCTTTTTGTTTTCTCATGATTTGGTTGGGTCTAATTGTGCTGCTGTCCTGGGGCTCTGTAGGGTGAGTTTGTGTTTGTGAACAGAGCCCCAGGACCAGCTTGCTTAGGGGACTCTTCTCCAGTTTCATCTCTCTGTAGGTGATGGCTTTGTTGTGGAAGGTTTGGGAATCGCTTCCTTTTAGGTGGTTATAGAATTTAACGGCTCTTTTCTGGATTTTGATAATTAATTCCCTCTATCTATCTCTCAAAATTATATCTCTCTCTATCTCCCTCTCTCCTTTCTCCCTCCATCTATCTCTCAAAATTAAATCTCTCTCTATCTCCCTCTCTCCTTTCTCCCTCTATCTATCTCTCAAAAATATATCTCTCTCTATCTCTCTCCTTTCAGCCTCTACCTCTCTCTCTCTCTCCATTTTCTCTCTGTGGTTTTTCATCCAATAGATATGGGAGTTTATCAAAATTGGATTTGTTTTTGAATTCTTTGTGGGTCTGTGAAATCTGATGGAAATATGTGTCTCTAATATGGTCATACATTTGCCAGAAGGTTTGGAAGTGCAGTTCAGTTTCCACCTCATTTTGTGGGCAGTGTGCACATAGCCTGTCTTCTCTTCAGAGCCAGGTCTGCCTAAAGCGACCTTTCTCATTTGCAAGGCTATGCTCACTGAGTCTGTACATAGTCAAAGCTTTCCTTCATTTTGGGCCAGGTATTCTGCCACTGTGTAATCTCTGTTTCGGGCAAAAAATAATTCCAGTTTGCTCTGTTTTTTGGTTCATTCTTTCCAATGAGTCAAGTAACTACCTTTTTGATTTGTCATGATTTGGTCTAACTGCTGTTCTGGGGATCTGTGGCGTCTCGTTGTGTTTGTGGACTGAGCCCCAGGACTAGGAATGTTATGGTGACCATATTACCGCCACACCGGCGGTCACAAATCATGATGGCCAAACCTGCTACCAAACTTGCTAACTGCCTGGTACTCAGCACTCTATTGTCCCTCTAAATGAGCAACCAGAGGGAAAACATTTCTAGACCACCTTTACTCCACACACAGAGATGCTTACAAAGCTTTACCTAGCTCTCCATTTGGCAAATCTGACCATAATTCTATCCTCCTGATTCCTGCTTACAAGGAAAAACTAAAGCAGGAAGCAACCAGTGTCTCGGTGCATAAGAAAGTTGTCAGATGAAGCAGATGCCAAGCTACAGGACTGTTTTGCTAGCGTAGACTGGAATATGTTCTGGGATTCTTCCATGGCCTTGAGGAGTACACCACATCAGTCATTGACTTCATCAATAAGTGCATCGATGAAGTCATCCCCACAGTGACTGTACGTACATACCCCAACCAGAGGCCATGGATTACAGGCAACATCCGCACCTAACTAAAGGGTAGAGCTGCCACTTTCAAGGAGCGGGACTCTAACCCGGAAGCTCATAAGAAATCCTGCTATGCCCTTCGACAAACCATCAAACAGGCAAAGCATCAATACAGGACTAAGATTGAATCATACTACACCGGCTCCGACGCCCGTCAGATGTGGCAGGGCTGGCAAACCATTACAAAGGGAAGCACAGCCGCGAGATACCCAGTGACACGAACCTACCAGATGAGGTAAATTACTTCTATGCTCGCTTCGAGGCAAGTAACACTGAAGCATGCATTAGAGTATCAGCTGTTCCAGACGACTGT
Source organism: Oncorhynchus masou masou (assembly GCF_036934945.1). NCBI lineage: Eukaryota > Metazoa > Chordata > Actinopteri > Salmoniformes > Salmonidae > Oncorhynchus > Oncorhynchus masou. Next base: position 10,598,398 of record NC_088239.1, on the reverse strand, counting down.
GTGATCATGTTCTCCATAGACCTTTGAACAGGTCAACATTCACAGACGGATTACCAGGACGTGGACTCCCAGCAAACGCTGACCAACTGGCAGGTGTCTTCACTGATATTTTCAACTTGTCCCTGACTGACTCTGTAATACCAATATGTTTTAAGCAGACCACCATAGTTCCTGTGCCCAAGAACACTAAGGTAACCTGCCTAAAGGCCTACGGACCCGAAGCACTCAAGTCTGTAGCCATGAAGTGCTTTGAAAGGCTGGTCATGGCTCACTTTGAAACCATTATCCCAGAAACCCTAGAACCACTCTAATTTGCATAGAACTCTAGAAACACTCCGCCCGACAGATCCACAGATGATGCCATCTCTATTGCACCCAACACTGCCATTTCACACCTGTACAAAAGGAACACCTATGTGAGAATGCTATTCATTGAATACAGCTCAGTGTTCAACACCATAGTGCCATCAAGCTCATCACTAAGCTAAGGACCCTAGGACTAAACACCTCCCTCTGCAACTGGATCCTGGGCTTCCTGACGGGTCGCCCCCAGGTGGTACGGGTAGGTAACAATACATCCTCCAAGCTGATCCTCAACACGGGGGCCTCTCAGGGGTGCGTGCTCAGGCCCCTCCTGTACTCCATGTCCACTCATGACTGCATGGCCAGGCACGACTCCAACACCATCATCAAGTTTGCTGATGGCACAACAGTGATAGGCCTGATCACCAAGAACGATGAGACAGCCTATAGAGAGGTGTTCAAGACCTGGCCGGGTGGTGCCAGGACAACAACTTCTCCATCAACGTGATCAAAACAAAGGAGATTATTGTAGACTATAGGAAAAGGAGGACCGAGCACGCCCCCATTCTCATTGACGGTGCTGTCATGCCATCCAGGACCCCTATACCAGGCGGTGTCAGAGGAAGGCCCTAAAAATTGTCAAAGCAGCCACCCTAGTCCTGGATTGATTCTCTCTGCTATCACATGGCAAGTGGTACCGGAGCGCCAAGTTGAGGTCCAAAAGGCTTCTACACCCAAGCCATAAGACTCCTGAACAGCTAATCAAATGACTACCCAGACCCCTATTTTATGCTGCTGCTACTCTCTGTTTATTATCTATGCATAGTCACTTTAACTCTCCCTCCATATACATATTACCTCAATTACCTTGACTAACCGGTGCCCCCATACATTGACTCTGTATCGGTACCCCCTGTATATAGCACTGCTATTGTTATTTTATTGCTGCTGTTTATTATTTTGTTCTTTAAACTTCTTAAATCATTTTTGGTTAAAGGCTTGTAAGTTTCACTGTTGTATTTGGCGCATGTGACAAATAAAATTTTATTTGAAACAATAGGCGTTTGACTTTAGATTCTAGGTGGGTGAGACCGGGTCCTGCAGACTATTCTAGTGCCCTCGCCAATTCGTATATATATATATATATATATATATATATACTTTGAAGAGTGTGGGGCTCAAGCTGCATCCCTGTCTCACCCCACGGCCCTATATATATATATATATGTATATATGGATGTACAGGGTGAATACGTGGTCTGTCGTATGGTATTTAGTAAAAAGCCAATTTGACATATTCTCAGTACGTTGTTTTCAATGAGGAAATGCAAGGAGTCTGCTGTTAATGATAATGCAGGATTTTCCCAAGGTTGCTGTTGACGCGTGTCCCCCGGTAAGTATTAGGTTCCATATGTTATTCCTCTCTCTCTCTCTCTCTGCAGTCTCTCTCTGTCTCTCTCTCTGCAGTCTCTCTCTCTCTCTCTGCAGTCTCTCTCTCTCTCTCTCTCTCTCTCTCTCTCGCTCTCGCTCTCTCTCTGTGTGTATCTCTTTCCCTGTGTTGCTCTCTGTCTCCCACGATACACTGAATGTGTAATTCTAGGGAGTCGGTAGTACTACACACACACACGCGCACACATGCACAGACGCACAAGCAGACACATACACACATAGACACACACGGACAGACACGCACAAGCACACACACACACAGACGCACACGCACAGACACGCACAGACGCACACGTGCACAGACACACACGCACAGACGCAAGCAAACAGACACACACGCACAGACACACTCTCACACACGCAAAGACATGCACAGACACACACTCACACCCACTTCCTTTGTGGTATATCCATTCTCTCTCTCTGTCTCCCCTTACCTCTCTCCCTCTCTCTTCAGATGGATGGATGCTGAATTAAACATGAAAACCATGTGAAATATATCTCTTTATAACTGACTAACGCATGGTAATGATGAAATACACCAGGAAAGCTGGGCTGGAACACAGTAGAGTGGGAATGATAAGTCATGTTAATATGAACAATTACAATCTCTCCACTGCGTTATCCCATCAATACCACAGAAAGAGAGGTCACATGACTGTCAGTTCCTTCCAGAGGGGACCTCTCTGATCTCCTGCTATCTACAATCCCAACACACAGTGTGGAGATGATTGGAGCTGATTTAAATCGATTGACAGAGGATCAATATGTGAGTTCACACAGGCCAGTGCCCTCCACAGGACAGTGACCTCCACAGGACAGTGCCCTCCACAGGACAGTGACCTCCACAGGACAGTGACCTCCACAGGACAGTGACCTCCACAGGACAGTGCCCTCCACAGGACAGTGCCCTCCACAGGCCAGTGCCCTCCACAGGCCAGTGCCCTCCACAGGACAGTGACCTCCACAGGACAGTGCCCTCCACAGGACAGTGCCCTCCACAGGCCAGTGCCCTCCACAGGCCAGTGCCCTCCACAGGACAGTGACCTCCACAGGACAGTGATCTCCACAGGACAGTGCCCTCCACAGGACAGTGACCTCCACAGGCCAGTGCCCTCCACAGGCCAGTGCCCTCCACAGGCCAGTGCCCTCCACAGGACAGTGACCTCCACAGGACAGTGCCCTCCACAGGACAGTGCCCTCCACAGGCCAGTGCCCTCCACAGGACAGTGCCCTCCACAGGACAGTGCCCTCCACAGGCCAGTGCCCTCCACAGGACAGTGCCCTCCACAGGACAGTGCCCTCCACAGGCCAGTGCCCTCCACAGGACAGTGCCCTCCACAGGACAGTGACCTCCACAGGCCAGTGCCCTCCACAGGCCAGTGACCTCCACAGGACAGTGACCTCCACAGGACAGTGACCTCCACAGGACAGACCTATAAAGCTTTGCATGATTGAAAGAGTGATGTGTGTGTGTGTGTGTGTGTGTGTGTGTGTGTGTGTGTGTGTGTGTGTGTGTGTGTGTGTGTGTGTGTGTGTGTGTGTGTGTGTGTGTGTGTGTGTGTGTGTTATCCTACCTTGGGTCTTTCTGTATGGAGTCTATAGATGGTGATCGTGCCAGCGTGCCCTCAGGTGGCAGGGCTGGTCCAGACTTGCTGTATGGAGACTCTACAGATGGGCAGTACTGCAGTGTACGGTAAGGGTCTGCAGTGTAGGGGTCTGTAGCATAGGCCTCTGCTGTATATCCTGGGCCCACTGTAGCATAGTTATTGGCACCCCCACGACCATAACTTCCCCCGGCGCTGTGGCTGCTTCCTCCGGCACTGTGGCTGCCTGCTCGCTGCAAAGAGGCGGAGTCGACACCGGGGGACGATGGGGCTACAAGAGGGAAATAGGGATACAAGACATAGTTCATACCCTGGTCACTGACCTGTTGAATCAGGTTTATGGTGGGGTGGAGAAGAGGGGAGGAGAGGGAAGGAAATGGAGAGGAGAGGAGAGGAGAGGAGAGGAAAAACAATCAAGTTAATTTGCATATTGTTTATGTAAAACATACAAAACAAATCCTTACAATGAACTGAAACACACACACACACACCGCCCATTCCTGTATCGCACACTTGGAAGGTTTCCTGAGCTGACGTTAAATATGACAGAGTATTCACCATTCCCCTCTCCTATAGAGGTAGAGAGTGATAGGAGGGACATAGTGATAGGAGGGATATAGTGATAGGAGGGACATAGTGATAGGAGGGATATAGTGATAGGAGGGATATAGTGATAGAAGGGATATAGTGATAGGAGGGACATAGTGATAGGAGGGATATAGTGATAGGAGGGACATAGTGATAGGAGGGACATAGTGATAGGAGGGATATAGTGATAGGAGGGATATAGTTATAGGAGGGACATAGTGATAGGAGGGACATAGTGATAGGAGGGATATAGTGATAAGAGGGACATAGTGACAGGAGGGATATAGTGATAGGAGGGATATAGTGATAGGAGGGATATAGTGATAGGAGGGACATAGTGATAGGAGGGATATAGTGATAGGAGGGACATAGTGACAGGAGGGACAGAGTGATAGGAGGGATATAGTGATAGGAGGGACATAGTGATAGGAGGGACAGAGTGATAGGAGGGATATAGTGATAGGAGGGACATAGTGATAGGAGGGACATAGTGATAGGAGGGACAGAGTGATAGGAGGGACATAGTGATAGGAGGGACAGAGTGATAGGAGGGACATAGTGATAGGAGGGATATAGTGATAGGAGGGATATAGTGATAGGAGGGATATAGTGATAGGAGGGATATAGTGATAGAAGGGATATAGTGATAGGAGGGACATAGTGATAGGAGGGATATAGTGATAGGAGGGATATAGTGATAGGAGGGATATAGTGATAGGAGGGATATAGTGATAGGAGGGATATAGTGATAGGAGGGATATAGTGATAGGAGGGACATAGTGATAGGAGGGATATAGTGATAGGAGGGATATAGTGATAGGAGGGACATAGTGATAGGAGGGATATAGTGATAGGAGGGATATAGTGATAGGAGGGATATAGTGATAGGAGGGATATGGTGATAGGAGGGACATAGTGATAGGAGGGATATAGTGATAAGAGGGATATAGTGATAGGAGGGATATAGTGATAGGAGGGACATAGTGATAGGAGGGATATAGTGATAGGAGGGATATAGTGATAGGAGGGATATAGTGATAGGAGGGATATAGTGATAGGAGGGATATAGTGATAGAAGGGATATAGTGATAGGAGGGACATAGTGATAGGAGGGACATAGTGATAGGAGGGATATAGTGATAGGAGGGATATAGTGATAGGAGGGATATAGTGATAGGAGGGATATAGTGATAGGAGGGACATAGTGATAGGAGGGATATAGTGATAGGAGGGATATAGTGATAAGAGGGATATAGTGATAGGAGGGACATAGTGATAGGAGGGATATAGTGATAGGAGGGATATAGTGATAGGAGGGACATAGTGATAGGAGGGATATAGTGATAGGAGGGACATAGTGATAGGAGGGATATAGTGATAGGAGGGACATAGTGATAAGAGGGATATAGTGATAGGAGGGACATAGTGATAGGAGGGACATAGTGATAGGAGGGACATAGTGATAAGAGGGACATAGTGATAGGAGGGACATAGTGATAGGAGGGATATAGTGATAGGAGGGACATAGTGATAGGAGGGACATAGTGATAAGAGGGATATAGTGATAGGAGGGACATAGTGATAGGAGGGACATAGTGATAGGAGGGATAGAGTGATAGGAGGGATAGAGTGATAGGAGGGATATAGTGATAGGAGGGATATGGTGATAGGAGGGATATAGTGATAGGAGGGACATAGTGATAAGAGGGACATAGTGATAGGAGGGATATAGTGATAGGAGGGACATAGTGATAGGAGGGATATAGTGATAGGAGGGACATAGTGATAAGAGGGACATAGTGATAGGAGGGATATAGTGATAGGAGGGACATAGTGATAGGAGGGACATAGTGATAGGAGGGACATAGTGATAGGAGGGATATAGTGATAGGAGGGAAATAGTGATAGGAGGGAAATAGTGATAGGAGGGATATAGTGATAGGAGGGACAGAGTGATAGGAGGGATATAGTGATAGGAGGGACAGAGTGATAGGAGGGACAGAGTGATAGGAGGGATATAGTGATAGGAGGGACAGAGTGATAGGAGGGACAGAGTGATAGGAGGGATATAGTGATAGGAGGGACATAGTGATAGGAGGGATATAGTGATAGGAGGGATATAGTGATAGGAGGGATATGGTGATAGGAGGGATAGAGTGATAGGAGGGACATAGTGATAGGAGGGATAGAGTGATAGGAGGGATAGAGTGATAGGAGGGACATAGTGATAGGAGGGATAGAGTGATAGGAGGGATAGAGTGATAGGAGGGACATAGTGATAGGAGGGACATAGTGATAGGAGGGATATAGTGATAGGAGGGATATAGTGATAGGAGGGATATGGCGATAGGAGGGATAGAGTGATAGGAGGGACATAGTGATAGGAGGGATATGGTGATAGGAGGGACATAGTGATAGGAGGGACATAGTGATAGGAGGGACATAGTGATAGGAGGGATATAGTGATAGGAGGGATAGAGTGATAGGAGGGACATAGTGATAGGAGGGATAGAGTGATAAGAGGGACATAGTGATAGGAGGGATAGAGTGATAGGAGGGACATAGTGATAGGAGGGATATGGTGATAGGAGGGACATAGTGATAGGAGGGATAGAGTGATAAGAGGGACATAGTGATAGGAGGGATAGAGTGATAGGAGGGACATAGTGATAGGAGTGACATAGTGATAAGAGGGACATAGTGATAGGAGGGAGAGAGTGATAGGAGGGATATAGTGATAGGAGGGACATAGTGATAGGAGGGATATAGTGATAGGAGGGATATGGTGATAGGAGGGACATAGTGATAGGAGGGATAGAGTGATAAGAGGGACATAGTGATAGGAGGGAGAGAGTGATAGGAGGGACATAGTGATAGGAGGGATATAGTGATAGGAGGGACAGAGTGATAGGAGGGACAGAGTGATAGGAGGGATATAGTGATAGGAGGGACAGAGTGATAGGAGGGACAGAGTGATAGGAGGGATATAGTGATAGGAGGGACATAGTGATAGGAGGGATATAGTGATAGGAGGGATATAGTGATAGGAGGGATATGGTGATAGGAGGGATAGAGTGATAGGAGGGACATAGTGATAGGAGGGATAGAGTGATAGGAGGGATAGAGTGATAGGAGGGACATAGTGATAGGAGGGATAGAGTGATAGGAGGGATAGAGTGATAGGAGGGACATAGTGATAGGAGGGACATAGTGATAGGAGGGATATAGTGATAGGAGGGATATAGTGATAGGAGGGATATGGCGATAGGAGGGATAGAGTGATAGGAGGGACATAGTGATAGGAGGGATATGGTGATAGGAGGGACATAGTGATAGGAGGGACATAGTGATAGGAGGGACATAGTGATAGGAGGGATATAGTGATAGGAGGGATAGAGTGATAGGAGGGACATAGTGATAGGAGGGATAGAGTGATAAGAGGGACATAGTGATAGGAGGGACATAGTGATAGGAGGGATAGAGTGATAGGAGGGACATAGTGATAGGAGGGATATGGTGATAGGAGGGACATAGTGATAGGAGGGATAGAGTGATATGAGGGACATAGTGATAGGAGGGATAGAGTGATAGGAGGGACATAGTGATAGGAGTGACATAGTGATAAGAGGGACATAGTGATAGGAGGGAGAGAGTGATAGGAGGGATATAGTGATAGGAGGGACATAGTGATAGGAGGGATATAGTGATAGGAGGGATATGGTGATAGGAGGGACATAGTGATAGGAGGGATAGAGTGATAAGAGGGACATAGTGATAGGAGGGAGAGAGTGATAGGAGGGACATAGTGATAGGAGGGATATAGTGATAGGAGGGATATAGTGATAGGAGGGATATGGTGATAGGAGGGACATAGTGATAGGAGGGACATAGTGATAGGAGGGATATGGTGATAGGAGGGACATAGTGATAGGAGGGATAGAGTGATAAGAGGGACATAGTGATAGGAGGGATATAGTGATAGGAGGGATATGGCGATAGGAGGGATAGAGTGATAGGAGGGACATAGTGATAGGAGGGATATGGTGATAGGAGGGACATAGTGATAGGAGGGACATAGTGATAGGAGGGACATAGTGATAGGAGGGATATGGTGATAGGAGGGATAGAGTGATAGGAGGGACATAGTGATAGGAGGGATAGAGTGATAAGAGGGACATAGTGATAGGAGGGATAGAGTGATAGGAGGGACATAGTGATAGGAGGGATATGGTGATAGGAGGGACATAGTGATAGGAGGGATAGAGTGATAAGAGGGACATAGTGATAGGAGGGATAGAGTGATAGGAGGGACATAGTGATAGGAGTGACATAGTGATAAGAGGGACATAGTGATAGGAGGGAGAGAGTGATAGGAGGGATATAGTGATAGGAGGGACATAGTGATAGGAGGGATATAGTGATAGGAGGGATATGGTGATAGGAGGGACATAGTGATAGGAGGGATAGAGTGATAAGAGGGACATAGTGATAGGAGGGAGAGAGTGATAGGAGGGACATAGTGATAGGAGGGATATAGTGATAGGAGGGATATAGTGATAGGAGGGATATGGTGATAGGAGGGACATAGTGATAGGAGGGATAGAGTGATAAGAGGGACATAGTGATAGGAGGGATAGAGTGATAGGAGGGACATAGTGATAGGAGTGACATAGTGATAAGAGGGACATAGTGATAGGAGGGAGAGAGTGATAGGAGGGATATAGTGATAGGAGGGACATATTGATAGGAGGGATATAGTGATAGGAGGGATATAGTGATAGGAGGGATATAGTGATAGGAGGGATATAGTGATAGGAGGGATATAGTGATAGGAGGGATATAGTGATAGGAGTGACATAGTGATAAGAGGGACATAGTGATAGGAGGGAGAGAGTGATAGGAGGGATATAGTGATAGGAGGGACATAGTGATAGGAGGGACATAGTGATAGGAGGGACATAGTGATAGGAGGGACATAGTGATAGGAGGGACATAGTGATAGGAAGGACATAGTGATAGGAGGGACATAGTGATAAGGGGGATATAGTGATAGGAGGGATATAGTGATAGAAGGGACATAGTGATAGGAGGGACATAGTGATAGGAGGGATATAGTGATAGGAGGGACATAGTGATAGGAGGGACATAGTGATAGGAGGGACATAGTGATAGGAGGGATATAGTGATAGGAGGGACATAGTGATAGGAGGGACATAGTGATAGGAGGGACAGAGTGATAGGAGGGACAGGGTGATAGGAGGGACATAGTGATAGGAGGGATATGTTTGGTATGTCTGAATGTGTTCTAACCAAACCGTCAAATAGGTGTTAAGGGGAGCATCAAAACCTTCCATGCCCTCTTTCCCTAATTAGAGCCTAGATTGCAGTTGTTGTCATTTCTTATTTATGATAATCATTAATATTGTAACGTGACATTGATATGGCTGTGGCTGTGGGCTCACTTGGCAGACGCAAGGTGACAATTTGTCTGAATCAACCTGCTCCTCCCAACTAGAGGGAGAGAGAGAGAGAGAGAGAGAGAGAGAGAGAGAGAGAGAGAGAGAGAGAGAGAGAGAGAGAGAGAGAGAGAGAGAGAGAGAGAGAGAGAGAGAGAGACAGAGAGAGAGAGAGAGAGACAGAGAGAGAGACAGAGAGAGAGAGAGACAGAGACAGAGACAGAGACAGAGACAGAGACAGAGACAGAGAGAGAGAGAGAGACAGAGAGAGAGAGAGAGAGAGACAGAGACAGAGAGAGAGAGAGAGACAGAGACAGAGACAGAGAGAGAGAGAGAGACAGAGACAGAGACAGAGACAGAGACAGAGACAGAGACAGAGAGAGAGACAGAGAGAGAGAGAGAGAGACAGAGAGAGAGACAGAGAGAGAGAGAGACAGAGACAGAGACAGAGACAGAGACAGAGACAGAGACAGAGAGAGAGAGAGAGACAGAGAGAGAGAGAGAGAGAGAGACAGAGACAGAGAGAGAGAGAGACAGAGACAGAGACAGAGAGAGAGAGAGAGAGAGACAGAGACAGAGACAGAGACAGAGACAGAGACAGAGACAGAGACAGAGAGAGAGAGAGACTTTCCCCAGTGAGTCATCAACACCATCAATACAGAAGTACCACAGGTCTGTTCCCCTCTGACAAAGCTGCACTGGGACATCTGCCACTTCTACGACCTCAGAGCAGATTTAGGGCCTCAGAACAGATTTATGACCTCAGAAGAGATTTAGGACCTCAGAACAGATTTAGGACCTCAGAAGAGATTTAGGACCTCAACAAGAATGGATTTAGAACCTCAGCAAGAACCGATTTAGGACATCAGCAAGAACGGATTTAGGACCTCAGCAAGAACGGATTTAGGACCTCAGCAAGAACGGATTTAGGACCTCAGCAAGAACGGATTTAGTCTCTTTGCAAAAAGCCCTGAAAGACACTGCCCTGGACCAGACCTTCTCCAATACCCAGACCAAGCCCAAAGACTAACTGGCACTACAAGAGTCCCAGGGCCCCTCCTCAACATCCAAGGAGCCGCAAGCTACAGAGATCCCACATCCCCACTGGCCCCAGTCCCCGCGCTGCCCCTGGTACTCATGTCCTCCTACCAGTCCTCCCTGGCAGAGCACCCAGCCAGCCACAACATACAGTACAGAAGAAGAGCTATGCAGCAGTGATGGAGGGCGAAATATCAAATCAAAATCAAATCAAATTTATTTGTCACATACACATGGTTAGCAGATGTTAATGCGAGTGTAGCGAAATGATTGTGCTTCTAGTTCCGACAATGCAGTAATAACCAACAAGCAATCTAACTAACAATTCCTAAACTACTCTCTTATACACAGTGTAAGGGGATAAAGAATATGTACATAAGGATATATGAATGAGTGATGGTACAGAGCAGCATAGGCAAGATACAGTAGATGGTATCGAGTACAGTATATACATATGAGATGAGTATGTAAACAAAGTAGTATAGTTAAAGTGGCTAGTGATACATGTATTACATAAGGATGCAGTCGATGATATAGAGTACAGTATATACGTATGCATTGTTTAAAGTGGCTAGTGATATATTTACATCATTTCCCATCAATTCCCATTATTAAAGTGGCTGGAGTTGAGTCAGTGTCAGTGTGTTGGCAGCAGCCACTCAATGTTAGTGGTGGCTGTTTAACAGTCTGATGGCCTTGAGATAGAAGCTGTTTTTCAGTCTCTCGGTCCCAGCTTTGATGCACCTGTACTGACCTCGCCTTCTGGATGATAGCGGGGTGAACAGGCAGTGGCTCGGGTGGTTGATGTCCTTGATGATCTTTATGGCCTTCCTGTAACATCGGGTGGTGTAGGTGTCCTGGAGGGCAGGTAGTTTTCCCCGGTGATGCGTTGTGCAGACCTCACTACCCTCTGGAGAGCCTTACGGTTGAGGGCGGAGCAGTTGCCGTACCAGGCGGTGATATAGCCCGCCAGGATGCTCTCGATTGTGCATCTGTAGAAGTTTGTGAGTGCTTTTGGTGAGAAGCCAAATTTTTTCAGCCTCCTGAGGTTGAAGAGGCGCTGCTGCGCCTTCTTCACGATGCTGTCTGTGTGAGTGGACCAATTCAGTTTGTCTGTGATGTGTATGCCGAGGAACTTAAAACTTGCTACTCTCTCCACTACTGTTCCATCGATGTGGATAGGGGGGTGTTCCCTCTGCTGTTTCCTGAAGTCCACAATCATCTCCTTAGTTTTGTTGACGTTGAGTGTGAGGTTATTTTCCTGACACCACACTCCGAGGGCCCTCACCTCCTCCCTGTAGGCCGTCTCGTCGTTGTTGGTAATCAAGCCTACCACTGTTGTGTCGTCCGCAAACTTGATGATTGAGTTGGAGGCGTGCGTGGCCACGCAATCGTGGGTGAATAGGGAGTACAGGAGAGGGCTCAGAACGCACCCTTGTGGGGCCCCAGTGTTGAGGATCAGCGGGGAGGAGATGTTGTTACCTACCCTCACCACCTGGGCGCGGCCCGTCAGGAAGTCCAGTACCCAGTTGCACAGGGCGGGGTTGAGACCCAGGGTCTCGAGCTTGATGACGAGCTTGGAGGGTACTATGGTGTTTAATGCCGAGCTGTAGTCTATGAACAGCATTCTCACATAGGTATTCCTCTTGTCCAGATGGGTTAGGGCAGTGTGCAGTGTGTTTGAGATTGCATCGTCTGTGGACCTATTTGAGCGGTAAGCAAATTGGAGTGGGTCTAGGGTGTCAGGTAGGGTGGAGATGATATGGTCCTTGACTAGTCTCTCAAAGCACTTCATGATGACGGAAGTGAGTGCTACGGGGCGGTAGTCATTTAGCTCAGTTACCTTAGCTTTCTTGGGAACAGGAACAATGGTGGCCCTCTTGAAGCATGTGGGAACAGCAGACTGGGATAGGGATTGATTGAATATGTCCGTAAACACACCAGTCAGCTGGTCTGCGCATGCTCTGAGGGCGAGGCTGGGGATGCCGTCTGGGCCTGCAGCCTTGCGAGGGTTAACACGTTTAAATGTTTTACTCACCTCGGCTGCAGTGAAGGAGAGACCGCATTTTTCCGTTGCAGGCAGTGTCAGTGGCACTGTATTGTCCTCAAAGCGGGCAAAAAAGTTATTTAGTCTGCCTGGGAGCAAGACATCCTGGTCCGTGACTGGGCTGGATTTCTTCCTGTAGTCCGTGATTGACTGTAGACCCTGCCACATGCCTCTTGTGTCTGAGCCGTAGAATTGGGATTCTACTTTGTCTCTGTACTGACGCTTAGCTTGTACAGGGCATTCGGAGACATTTTCCACATTTTATTACGTTACAGCCTTATTCTAAAATGAATTAAATCAGTTTTGTTCCTCATCAATCTACACACAATACCCCACAATGACAAAGCGAAAACAGGTTTTTGGAAATGATTGAACATTTACATAAGTATTCAGACCTTTTGCTATGAGACTGGAAATTGAGCTCAGCTGCATCCTGTTTCCAGTGACCATCCTTGAGATTTTTCTACAACTTGATTGGAGTCCAACTGTGGTAAAATAAATTGATTGGACATGAATTGGAAAGGCAAACATCTGTCTAAATAAGGTCCCACAGTTGACAGTGTATGTCAGAGCAAAAACCAAGCCACGAGGTCGAAGGAATTGTCCGAAGACCTCCGAGACAGGAGTGTGTCGAGGCACAGACTGGGGAAGGGAACCAAAAAATGACTGCAGCTTTGAAGGTCCCAAACATTGTTAAATGTTAGGGATAGGCGTGCCGTCAACAGGACAGTTGTAAATCATGCAGCGCCTTGTGTCACAATCACAGATTTTAGAGAAATGTCGGTATCTTATAGAGATGTCATTATATGAAAGCTTAAAATCCTATTAATCTAACTGCACTGTCCAATTTACAGTAGCTTTTGTAATAAAGGGAGAGGTCTGTCTGTAATAAAGGGAGAGGTCTGTTTGTAATAAAGGGAGAGGTCTGTCTGTAATAAAGGGAGAGGTCTGTCTGTAATAAAGGGAGAGGTCTGTCTGTAATAAAGGGAGAGGTCTGTCTGTAATAAAGGGAGAGGTAATAATAAAGGGAGAGGTCTGTCTGTAATAAAGGGAGAGGTCTGTCTGTAATAAAGGGAGAGGTCTGTCTGTAATAAAGGGAGAGGTCTGTCTGTAATAAAGGGAGAGGTCTGTCTGTAATAAAGGGAGAGGTCTGTCTGTAATAAAGGGAGAGGTCTGTCTGTAATAAAGGGAGAGGTTTGTCTGTAATAAAGGGAGAGTTCTGTCTGTAATAAAGGGAGAGGTCTGTCTGTAATAAAGGGAGAGGTCTGTCTGTAATAAAGGGAGAGGTTTGTCTGTAATAAAGGGAGAGTTCTGTCTGTAATAAAGGGAGAGGTCTGTCTGTAATAAAGGGAGAGGTCTGTCTGTAATAAAGGGAGAGGTCTGTCTGTAATAAAGGGAGAGGTCTGTCTGTAATAAAGGGAGAGGTCTGACTGTAATAAAGGGAGAGGTCTGTCTGTAATAAAGGGAGAGGTCTGTCTGTAATAAAGGGAGAGGTCGGTCTGTAATAAAGGGAGAGGTCTGTCTGTAATAAAGGGAGAGGTCTGTCCGTAATAAAGGGAGAGGTCTGTCTGTAATAAAGGGAGAGGTCTGTCTGTAATAAAGGGAGAGGTCTGTCTGTAATAAAGGGAGAGGTCTGTCTGTAATAAAGGGAGAGGTCTGTCTGTAATAAAGGGAGAGGTCTCTCTGTAATAAAGGGAGAGGTCTGTCTGTAATAAAGGGAGAGGTCTGTCTGTAATAAAGGGAGAGGTTTGTCTGTAATAAAGGGAGAGGTCTGTCTGTAATAAAGGGAGAGGTCTGTCTATAATAAAGGGAGAGGTCTGTCTGTAATAAAGGGAGAGGTCTGTCTGTAATAAAGGGAGAGGTCTGTCTGTAATAAAGGGAGAGGTCTGTCTGTAATAAAGGAAGAGGTCTGACTGTAATAAAGGGAGAGGTCTGTCTGTAATAAAGGGAGAGGTCTGTCTGTAATAAAGGGAGAGGTCGGTCTGTAATAAAGGGAGAGGTCTGTCTGTAATAAAGGGAGAGGTCTCTCTGTAATAAAGGGAGAGGTCTCTCTGTAATAAAGGGAGAGGTCTGTCTGTAATAAAGGGAGAGGTCTGTCTGTAATAAAGGGAGAGGTTTGTCTGTAATAAAGGGAGAGGTCTGTCTGTAATAAAGGGAGAGGTCTGTCTGTAATAAAGGGAGAGGTCTGTCTGTAATAAAGGGAGAGGTCTGTCTGTAATAAAGGGAGAGGTCTGTCTGTAATAAAGGGAGAGCTCTGTCTGTAATAAAGGGAGAGGTCTGTCTGTAATAAAGGGAGAGGTCTGTCTGTAATAAAGGGAGAGGTCTGTCTGTAATAAAGGGAGAGTTCTGTCTGTAATAAAGGGAGAGCTCTGTCTGTAATAAAGGGAGAGGTCTGTCTGTAATAAAGGGAGAGGTCTGTCTGTAATAAAGGGAGAGGTCTGTCTGTAATAAAGGGAGAGGTCTGTCTGTAATAAAGGGAGAGGTCTGTCTGTAATAAAGGGAGAGGTCTGTCTGTAATAAAGGGAGAGGTCTGTCTGTAATAAAGGGAGAGGTCTGTCTGTAATAAAGGGAGAGGTCTGTCTGTAATAAAGGGAGAGGTTTGTCTGTAATAAAGGGAGAGGTCTGTCCGTAATAAAGGGAGAGGTTTGTCTGTAATAAAGGGAGAGGTCGGTCTGTAATAACGGGAGAGGTCTGTCTGTAATAAAGGGAGAGGTCTGTCTGTAATAAAGGGAGAGGTCTGTCTGTAATAAAGGGAGAGGTCTGTCTGTAATAAAGGGAGAGGTCGGTCTGTAATAAAGGGAGAGGTCTGTCTGTAATAAAGGGAGAGGTATGTCTGTAATAAAGGGAGAGGTCTGTCTGTAATAAAGGGAGAGGTCTGTCTGTAATAAAGGGAGAGGTCTGTCTGTAATAAAGGGAGAGGTCTGTCTGTAATAAAGGGAGAGGTCTGTCTGTAATAAAGGGAGAGGTCTGTCTGTAATAAAGGGAGAGGTCTGTCTGTAATAAAGGGAGAGGTCTGTCTGTAATAAAGGGAGAGGTCTGTCTGTAATAAAGGGAGAGGTCTGTCTGTAATAAAGGGAGAGGTCTGTCTGTAATAAAGGGAGAGGTCTGTCTGTAATAAAGGGAGAGGTCGGTCTGTAATGAAGGGAGAGGTCTGTCTGTAATAAAGGGAGAGGTCTGTCTGTAATAAAGGGAGAGGTTTGTCTGTAATAAAGGGAGAGGTCTGTCCGTAATAAAGGGAGAGGTTTGTCTGTAATAAAGGGAGAGGTCTGTCTGTAATAAAGGGAGAGGTCTGTCTGTAATGAAGGGAGAGGTCTGTCTGTAATAAAGGGAGAGGTCTGTCTGTAATAAAGGGAGAGGTCTGTCTGTAATAAAGGGAGAGGTCTGTCTGTAATAAAGGGAGAGGTCTGTCTGTAATAAAGGGAGAGGTCTGTCTGTAATAAAGGGAGAGGTCTGTCTGTAATAAAGGGAGAGGTCTGTCTGTAATAAAGGGAGAGGTCTGTCTGTAATAAAGGGAGAGGTCGGTCTGTAATAACGGGAGAGGTCTGTCTGTAATAAAGGGAGAGGTCTGTCTGTAATAAAGGGAGAGGTCTGTCTGTAATAAAGGGAGAGGTCTGTCTGTAATAAAGGGAGAGGTCTGTCTGTAATAAAGGGAGAGGTCTGTCTGTAATAAAGGGGAGAGGTCTGTCTGTAATAAAGGGAGAGGTCTGTCTGTAATAAAGGGAGAGGTCTGTCTGTAATAAAGGGAGAGGTCTGTCTGTAATAAAGGGAGAGGTCTGTCTGTAATAAAGGGAGAGGTCTGTCTGTAATAAAGGGAGAGGTTTGTCTGTAATAAAGGGAGAGGTCTGTCCGTAATAAAGGGAGAGGTTTGTCTGTAATAAAGGGAGAGGTCGGTCTGTAATAACGGGAGAGGTCTGTCTGTAATAAAGGGAGAGGTCTGTCTGTAATAAAGGGAGATGTCTGTCTGTAATAAAGGGAGAGGTCTGTCTGTAATAAAGGGAGAGGTCTGTCTGTAATAAAGGGAGAGGTCTGTCTGTAATAAAGGGAGAGGTCTGTCTGTAATAAAGGGAGAGGTCTGTCTGTAATAAAGGGAGAGGTTTGTCTGTAATAAAGGGAGAGGTCTGTCCGTAATAAAGGGAGAGGTTTGTCTGTAATAAAGGGAGAGGTCGGTCTGTAATAACGGGAGAGGTCTGTCTGTAATAAAGGGAGAGGTCTGTCTGTAATAAAGGGAGAGGTCTGTCTGTAATAAAGGGAGAGGTCTGTCTGTAATAAAGGGAGAGGTCTGTCTGTAATAAAGGGAGAGGTCTGTCCGTAATAAAGGGAGAGGTCTGTCTGTAATAAAGGGAGAGGTCTGTCTGTAATAAAGGGAGAGGTCTGTCTGTAATAAAGGGAGAGGTCGGTCTGTAATAACGGGAGAGGTCTGTCTGTAATAAACAGATGCTCTGCTCTCCCCAAAGCAGGCCCTAGTTTTATCTTGTCTTGATTATTGTCCAGTCATGTTCTCAAGCGCTGCAAAGAAAGACCTAGTTAAGCTGCAGCTGGCCCAGAACAGAGTGGTACATCAGGCTCTTCATTGTAATCACAGGGCTAATATTAATACTCTGTATTCCAGTCTCTCTTGGTTAAGAGTTGAGGAAAGACTGACTGCATCACTTCTACTTTTTATAAGAAACAATAATGTGTTGGAAATTCCAAATTGTATAGTCAACTTATACACAGCACTGACACACACACTTACCCCACCAGACAAGGGTCTTTCACAGTCCCAGGTCCAGAACAAATTACCCCACCAGACAAGGGTCTTTCACAGACCCCAGGTCCAGAACAAATTATCCCACCAGACAAGTGTCTTTCACAGACCCCAGGTCCAGAACAAATTATCCCACCAGACAAGGGTCTTTCACACACCCCAGGTCCAGAACAAATTATCCCACCAGACAAGGGTCTTTCACAGACCCCAGGTCCAGAACAAATTATCCCACCAGACAAGGGTCTTTCACAGTCCCAGGTCCAGAACAAATTATCCCACCAGACAAGGTTCTTCCACAGACCCCAGGTCCAGAACAAATTACCCCACCAGACAAGGGTCTTTCACAGTCACCAGGTCCAGAACAAATTATCCCACCAGACAAGGGTCTTTCACAGTCCCAGGTCCAGAACAAATTATCCCACCAGAGAAGGGTCTTTCATAGACCCCAGGTCCAGAACAAATTACCCCACCAGACAAGGGTCTTTCACAGACCCCAGGTCCAGAACAAATTATCCCACCAGACAAGGGTCTTTCACAGTCACCAGGTCCAGAACAAATTATCCCACCAGACAAGGGTCTTTCACAGTCCCAGGTCCAGAACAAATTATCCCACCAGAGAAGGGTCTTTCATAGACCCCAGGTCCAGAACAAATTACCCCACCAGACAAGGGTCTTTCACAGTCACCAGGTCCAGAACAAATTCAAGGAAACGTACAGTATTATACAGAGCCATGAGTGCATGGAACTCCCTTCCATTTCATAGAGCACAAGTGAACAACAAACCTGATTTAAACAACAGATAAAGCAACACCTCACGGCACAACGCCTCTCCCCCATGTGACCTACTTGGTGTGTGTATGTACTGACATGTGACCTACTGGTTGTGTGTATGTCCTGACATGTGACCTACTTGTTGTCTGTATGTATTGACATGTGACCTACTGGTTGTGTGTATGTACTGACATGTGACCTACTGGTTGTGTGTATGTACTGACATGTGACCTACTTGTTGTGTGTATGTACTGACATGTGACCTACTGGTTGTGTGTATGTACTGACATGTGACCTACTGGTTGTGTGTATGTACTGACATGTGACCTACTGGTTGTGTGTATGTACTGACATGTGACCTACTGGTTGTGTGTATGTACTGACATGTGACCTACTGGTTGTGTGTATGTCCTGACATGTGACCTACTGGTTGTGTGTATGTATTGACATGTGACCTACTGGTTGTGTGTATGTATTGACATGTGACCTACTTGTTGTGTGTATGTCCTGACATGTGACCTACTGGTTGTGTGTATGTATTGACATGTGACCTACTGGTTGTGTGTATGTATTGACATGTGACCTACTTGTTGTGTGTATGTCCTGACATGTGACCTACTTGTTGTGTGTATGTCCTGACATGTGACCTACTTGTTGTGTGTATGTCCTGACGTGATTTACTTGTTGTGTGTATGTCCTGACATGTGACCTACTGGTTGTGTGTATGTACTGACATGTGACCTACTGGTTGTGTGTATGTACTGACATGTGACCTACTGGTTGTGTGTATGTCCTGACATGTGACCTACTTGTTGTCTGTATGTACTGACATGTGACCTACTGGTTGTGTGTATGTACTGACATGTGACCTACTGGTTGTGTGTATGTATTGACATGTGACCTACTTGTTGTGTGTATGTCCTGACATGTGATTTACTTGTTGTGTGTATGTACTGACATGTGACCTACTGGTTGTGTGTATGTACTGACATGTGACCTACTGGTTGTGTGTATGTACTGACATGTGACCTACTGGTTGTGTGTATGTACTGACATGTGACCTACTGGTTGTGTGTATGTCCTGACATGTGACCTACTGGTTGTGTGTATGTACTGACATGTGACCTACTGGTTGTGTGTATGTACTGACATGTGACCTACTGGTTGTGTGTATGTACTGACATGTATGCGTAACTGATAGACACACACACACTACATGTTAATGTTTTTAAATGTATGTATTGTAAAGTCTTTTGTCTGCAATTTATTTTCTGATATGTGTCGGACGCCAGTAAGACTAACTGTCGCTATTGGTGTTGGCTACTGGGGATCCTCATAAATCACATCCAAGTGCTGGAGAAAAGGTGCTTGCTAGGAATGTACAGAATATTTTGGTGTCTAATTCGTTCCGCCAGTGAAGACAGTGAAGACATTTGTGCCTGGATCCAGGCTGGATCTAATATCCCTATAATTGATACTGATCATCTGTTGTTGTCTGCTGAATTTACAGCATTAATTAAGATTAATGAGTCCATGTTTTCATGATTGGGTCTCAATGTGGGCACCTGCCTCTCTGAGTTAGTGATTGCTGTATAGCACTCTGATGGCCTTGAGATAGAAGCTGTTCCTCAATCTCTCGGTCCCAGTTTTGATGCAACTGTACTGACCTCGCCTTCTGGATGATAGCGGTGTGAACAGTCAGTGGCTTGGGTGGTTGTTGTACTTGATTATCTTCCTATCTTCTTCCTGTGATATCGGGTGCTGTAGGTGTCATGGAGGGCAGGTAGTTTGCCCCCGGTGATGCGTTGTGCAGACCTCACTACCCTCTGGAGAGCCCTGTGGTTGAGGGTGGTGCAGATGCCGTACCAGGCTGTGATACAGCCCGACAGGATGCTCTCGATTGTGCATCTAAAAAAGTTTGTCATGGTTTTTGGTGACAAGCCAAATTTCTTCAGCCTCCTGAGGTTGAAGAGTCGCTATTGTGCCTTCTTCACCACGCTGTCTGTGTGGATGGACCATTTCAGTTTGTCTGTGATGTGTACGCCCAGGAGCTTAAAACTTTCCACCTTCACTACTGCTGGCCCTTCGATGTGTATAGTGGGGTGCTCCATCTGCTGTTTCCTGAAGTCCACGATCATCTCCTTTGTTTTGTTGACGTTGAGTGAGGTTGTTTTCCTGACACCGCACTCCGGGTGCCCTCACCTCCTCCCTATAGGCTGTCTCGTCGTTGTTGGTGATCAAGCCCACTACTGTTGTGTCGTCTGCAAACTTAATGATTGAGTTGGAGGCGTGCCACGCAGTTGTGGGTGAACAGGGAGCACAGGAGAGGGCTCAGCACACACCCTTTTGCGGCCCCAGTGTTGAGGGTCAGTGAAGTGGAAATGTTGTTTCCTACTTTCACCACCTGGGGGCGGCCCGTCAGAAAGTCCAGCACCCAGTTGCACAGGGAGGGGTTGAGACCCAGGGCCTCCAGCTTGATGATACGCTTGGAGGGTACTATGGTGTTGAATGCTGAGCTGTAGGCAATGAACAGCATTCTTACATAGGTATTATTTTTGTCCAGATGGGATAGGGCAGTGCGATGGCGACTGTGTCTTCTGTGGACCAGTTGGGGTGGTATGCAAACTGAAGTGTGTGGGTGGCTGGTATGGTGGCGGTGATATGATCCTTGACTAGCCTCTCAAAGCACTTCATGATGAGAGAAGTGAGTGCTACTGGCCGGTAGTCATTTACTTCAGTTACAGTGCCTTGCAAAAGTATTCGGCCCCCTTGAACTTTGCGACCTTTTGCCACATTTCAGGCTTCAAACATAAAGATATAAAACTGTATTTTTTTGTGAAGAATCAACAACAAGTGGGACACAATCATGAAGTGGAACGACATTTATTGGATATTTCAAACTTTTTTAACAAATCAAAAACTGAAAAATTGGGCGTGCAAAATTAACTATCTACCCTAACTATCTGTGATTTCATTTTGTATCAGTTGTTGTAAGAGATGTGGCTACATTCATTTGTTTCCCGCTGATTCAATTGAAGGATATTGCACTTGTGTGGTAATTATGAGAATGACAAAGTCTGTTGGCTTCAAATCCTTCAATTAAAAAAGGTTCCTGGTTTATAGTCACTTTCTCATAAAAAAAACTATAGAAATGGTGATATTGAAATGGTGAGACTAATGCTACCACTATTCATTACTTTATTATGTTTCCCTGCAACTGCCACATCGGCTACAGAAAAATCGCATCCATCCAATGTGTTTCGTCCACATTATTCTCACATATTTGTTTGATTGGCAAGGCATAAAGTGTTGTATTATTCTTACATTTGCTTTTTTGGAGGGGGGAGTTCTATATTAGGCCCTATATGTACAATTATAGAAATTATACAATTGTATATCATGGACGTCATTTAGATTTCTCTCTCACAGTTGAAGTGTAACTATGATAAAAATTACAGACCTCTACATGCTTTGTAAGTGGGAAACCTGCAAAATCGGCAGTGTATCAAATACTTGTTCTCCCCACTGTATATATTGATTGCAATTGTTCCCGAATTAGTGAGCGTTCATGTGCAAAGGATTAGCATTTCAATTGTTATAATTATCAACTCTGTAGTGACTTCTCAGCTGACCCCCACTCCCGTTGTGTCCACCAAGCCGCTATGATGGTTTAGCCCACTAGGGCACATTCTCCTATCATTTCTTGAAACCATATTTACTTTTTTGTTTTGTTTATGCATTTCTGTGATTTACTTAGTTAGTAATAAATAAATGATTTAAGACAATTGAAGTATGGATGACTCATAGTGAAGACTGGGTTTGTGCAGATAACCAACAATTTACGACGTTTGGAATGAGACTAACGTCAGGTAAAATAAATAATTAATTAATCAGAAGACTTTTGATCAGATATGAAAATATCTGAAAGGTTATATTGGGAAATTATAATTTTGTAATCTGAATATTTTCCTTGGTGCCCCTCACTTCCTAGTTATTACGGTTACATGATTAATCAGTCTAATCGTGTAATACTAATTACAGAGAATCTTTGATGAAACGAAGTCTTCAATTTAATGATAGTAAAGACACGACAATGCTGAACCGCTTTCATTACATCAAATGTAGTTACAGTATAGTAAAGAAAGCATTATTTTGCCTGAATATGAACTACATAAAATATTCAACAAACTGGCAACACAATCATGTGGGTAAAACATATACAGACAAAATTACCAAATATTTTTAGGGGGGACAGTGAATGTAATACTGCCAGGGAAAAGCTGATGCAACTGCCTAGCCCTAAAACAATATAAAAGTTGCTAGAAGATACAAAAGCAGTCTACATGTCTAAAGAGCTTGGGGAAATTGAAAAGGCTATAAACCAAAACTCGTTTTGCGAGCTTTGGGGAGAGTTTAAAGCCTCACATAATAAGAAAAACATCCCCATTCGAAATGGTAACATCTGGAAAAACTACCTTGAAAAATTATACGAAAATCCAGAATGCCTGAAATGAACCGAGACTCAGACCAAATTAGTTAATAAATTACAAAACGAAGAAACAATAATTAAAGACCAACAGATTGTTTCTTCAGAAAGTATTCACACCCCTTGACTTTTTCTACATTTTGTTGAGTTACAGCCTGAATTAAAAATTGATTCATTTTAGTCTTTTTGCCACTTGCCTATATACAATCATTCTTAATGTTTAAGTGGAATTATGTGTTTCAACATTTTTACAATGAAAAGCCGAAATATCTTGAGTCAATAAGTATTCAACCCCTTTGTTAAACAATTATCTGTAAGATCCTTCAGTCAAACAGTGGATTTTAAACACGTATTCAAGCACAAAGACCAGGGAGGTTTTCCAATGCTGGGCAAAAGGTAGATGGGGGTGAAAAAAATAGGCCTTTACGAGTCCTGCATTATAGCCGTCGCAGCACCCCCACCCCCAAACTACTTCCAGGGGCTATGTTGTTAAACACTGGGGAGTTTTTCAGGAAAAAAATAAACATAATGGAGCTATCCACAGGCAAAATCCTAGAGGAAAACCTGGTTCTGTAATGATCTTCGTCTTCATCGGATGAGGAGTAGGAAGGATCGAACCAAAACGCAGCGTGGTAAGTGTCCATGATAATTTATTAGAACAGAACACGAAAATACAAAATAACCAAGTGAATGTAAGAAATGAAAATCGAAACAGTCCTGAAAGGTGAAAACACAGAACAGGAAACAACCCACAAGCACCAGGTGGGAAAAGACTACCTAAGTATGGTTCTCAATCAGAGACAACGATAGACAGCTGCCTCTCATTGGGAACCATACCAGGCCAAATGCATAGAAAAGAAAACATAGAAAAACAACTTAGAATGCCCACCCAAACTCACGCCCCGACCAAACCAAAATAGAGACATAAAAAAGGAACTAAGGTCAGGGCGTGACAGGTTCAGTCTGCTATCTACCAGACAGTGGTAGAGAAGTTCACCTTTCAACAGGACAATAACCTAAAACACAAGGACACATTTACACTGGAATTGTTTACCAAGAAGACAGTGAATGTTCTTGAGTGGCCGAGTTAGTTAACTTAAATCTACTTAAAAATATTTTCTAGCAATGATCAACAACCAATTTGACAGTGCTTGAAGAATTTTGAAAAGAATAATGAGCAAATGTTGCACAATCCAGCAGTGGAAAGCTCTTAGAGGCTTACCCAGAAAGACTGTAATCGCTGGCAATGGGGCTTCTACAAATTACTGACTGAGGAGTGTGAATACTTATGTAAATGAGATATTTCTGTTTTATTTTCAGTAAATGTGAAAACATTTCTAAAAGCAAGTTTCACTTCGTCATTATGAGGTATTGTGTGTAGACGGGTGAGAAAAAAATAAAACATTTAATCCATTTTGAATTCAGGCTGTAACACAACAGAATGTGGAATAAGTCAAGGGGTGTGAATATTTTCTGAAGGGTCTGTATACCCATCATAATAACAGAGCTGAAAGAGAAAATCAAAGCCCTCAAATGCGGTAAAGCTTTTGGGCCAGACAGTATCTTCAATGAGATACTGAAGAAAAACAGCCCTAAGCTGCAGGAAGCCACACTCAAGCTCTTCCCTCTGGTGTTGAATGTAGGATACATTCTAGAATTACAGAATAAAGGCATTAATAATGCCCATATTCAAAAGTGGAGACAAATATGACCCTAATAATTATTGTGGAATGAGTGTTCCCAGTAATCTAGGGAAGGTTTATAAAAAAAAACGTGTCAATCCACACAGGGTCAAATATGTGCGTGCTTTATCGACTTCAAGAAATCATTCAACTCCATCTGGCATAAAGGATTCTCCCTCAAACTCATTCAAATTGGAATTGGAGGAAGACCCTATGATGTTATTATATCAATATACAATGTAAATAAATGTGTTAAAATTGGGGCTTTTTTTTTCTAACCCTAGCCTGTCATTGTTAGATGTTGTCTCAACAGAACATGGTTTACAGCGTAGCCTGTCATTGTTAGATGTTGTCTCAACAGAACATGGTTTACAGTGTAGCCTGTCATTGTTAGATGTAGTCTCAACAGAACATGGTTTACAGTGTAGCCTGTCATTGTTAGATGTTGTCTCAACAGAACATGGTTTACAGCGTAGCCTGTCATTGTTAGATGTAGTCTCAACAGAACATGGTTTACAGTGTAGCCTGTCATTGTTAGATGTTGTCTCAACTAGGGTGGCAAAGAGTCTTTACGGTACATTTCTGGAAATTTTCCATGGGATGTTAAGCCCTGGAATTTGGGACATTTCGCTTAAATTCATCTAAAAAAAAGTTAGCTTATAACAGTGAACTTATTTGTGGGATACACAAGGGAATTCTAGGTCTTGTGGCATATTTTGGTCAAACTATCCCAAATTCAATGGAATTGCAACATTTTCACTTTTGGATGAATAGCGTGCCCAGAGTGAACTGCCTCCTACTCTGTCCCAGATGCTAATATTTGCATATTATTATTAGTATTGGATAGAAAACACTCTGACATTTCTAAAACTGTTTGAATGATGTCTGTGAGTAAAACATAACTCATATGGCAGGCTGAGAAAACTCCAACCAGGAAGTGGGACATCTGTAGTTTTTCAAAGCTTGGCATACCGAATACACAGTGTCTATGGGGTCAACTTGCACTTCCTACGGCTTCCACTAGATGTCAACCGTCTTTAGAAATTTGTTTCAGGCTTCTGCTATAAAGGAGGGGCTCATGAGACCTGTTTGAGGCAGTGGTCTGGCAGAGTGTCTCAGGCTCGTGACGCTCCCGACAGAGTTAGCTCTCATTCTAGTGCTTTTCTTCAGAAATAGGAATTCTCCGGTTGGAATTCTCCGGTTTTATGTTTAAAACATCCCAAAGATTGATTCCATACATCGTTTTACATGTTTCTAAAGTACTGTAACGGAACTTTTTGAGTTTTTGTCTGGATGAAGTGCCTGCGCCTCATGAAGATGGATTACTGGGCTGAACACGCTAACAACAAGTGGCTATTTGGACATAAATGATGGAACTTTATGGAACAAATCAGTCATTTATTGTTGAACTGAGATTCCTGGGAGTGCCTTCTGATGAAGATCATCAAAGGTAAGTGAATATTTTTGGTGTTGTTTCTAATTTTGTTGATTACAAAATGGCAGATATTCCTCTGGCTGTTTTGGGTTCTGAGCGCCGTTGTCAGGTTATGCTTTTTACGTAAAGTTTTTTGGAAATCTGACACAGCGGTTGCATTAAGGAGAAGTCTATCTTTAATTCTGTGAATAACACTTGTATCTTTTATCAATGTTTATTATGAGTATTTCCGCAAAATCACCGGATGTTTTGGAATCAAAACATTACCAATTGTGACTCCTATCTTTGGCAGGAAACATGGCTGTGTTTTTTCGACTTGGCTATGACCTAACATACCAATCATATGTTGTGCTTTAGCTATAAAGCATTTTTTAAATCGGACACGATGAGTAGATTAACAAGATGTTTATCTTTCATTTGCTGTGTGAAAGTTCCATATTTCAAAACAATATTTTTGAATTTCGCGCCCTGCCTTTTCAGCGGAATGCTGTCGAGCGCTAGAAAGGTTAAATAATTTCTCACCTGTTAACAATTTCTGCTTTTTAGTTTTTGCTACAATGTGGGTTTTAGCTTGCTTGAGCCTGCTGACTGAGGAGTGTTAATTCACCTGTTTCCATACATGTTTCATTTTAGAAACATTTATCTTACAAAGGCATTGTTTAATCTAACTGCCTAACTATTTATCTGTATATGGAATTGTATTTGTGTTTTTGGTGTTCAACATACCAATTAGGATCTGGCAAAAAATACTGGAATCAGTTATAGAACCAATTGCCCTTTATGGTTGTGAGATCTGGGGTCCGCTCACCAACCAAGAATTCACAAAATGGGACAAACACCAAATTGAGTCTCTGTATGCAGAATTCTGCAAAAATATCCTCTGTGTACAACGTAAAACACCAAATAATGCACACAGAGCAGAATTAGGCCGATACCCGCTAACTATCAAAATCCAGAAAAGAGACGCTAAATTCTACAATCAACTAAAAGGAAGCGATTCCCAAACCTTCCATAACAAAGAAGAGTCCCCTAAGCAAGCTGGTCCTGGGGCTCTGTTAACAAACACAAACAGACCCCACTGAGCCCCTGGACAGCAACACAATTAGACCAAACCAAATCATGCAAAAACAAAAAGATAATTACTTGAGACATTGGAAAGAATTAACAAAAAAACTGAGCAAACTAGAATGCGATTTGACTAGTACAGACTCAGTGAGTGTAATTGAAGATAGGCCAGGTCTTTAACATGGGAATCTCAGAACACCTGAAACTGTGGAAACATTTCCCCGTTTCCTACCGTTCCTTCTAAGCTGGTGATTTATCACATTCTGGGACGAGGTGGTTCCTGTGGCTCAGTCAGAGGATTGCAGCATGACTCCTTGTAAAAGGTACTGCCAAACTATCACACATTTAATTGGATCATGATGCTGGAAGCACCACAGTGGATTTCATGTTGAAACTTTGGATACAGATCCTTACTAAATAATCACATCCTCCAACTTCATCCTACGATAGGACCTCCCTAAACCCTGCTCAAAAATACAAATTTAAGGTCCCATAGGAGGAGGATAAAGAATCGTTAATGTGACATAGCTACAAGTGGCAACCCTACACGGTGGGTCTGAAATGGTATTTCTGTATGGTCTTAAATCCATATCTGGAAACGATAGGCTGTTTAATGTAGTCATATTTCCTCATGTGTTCATCCAGAGAGTTCAATGTCTTCGACACAGATTTTTACCCTGTGGCTAAATATACACATTTTTACTATCAATGTATTTACAAAGTCTTACTCTATTAGTTTGTAAATAGCGTGTTCTTCTTCAGCGCTTAATTGTGTATGTATAAGCCCACTTCTACACAATCAAACTAACACATCAGCTTGGTTGGTGATTTACTCCAGCACCTTTTCCATCCTTCCGGTTTAAAGTCGTAATGATCCATTGATATATAGCTAGGAATTCATTAGAAACAACATTCTCTGGAGTGACATGTTATCTGCACAGACAGTTCCTTTTATTTCTTATTATTATTCATGTTCATGTTTTTTAAACTGCATTGTTTGTTAGGCGTTTGTAAGTTAGCATTCACTGTAGGTATTCACTGTTGTATTTGGTGCATGTGACGAATACAATTTGATTTGATTTGGATAGATTTGAGCAAAACTTTCCTCAAAGCCACTCTGAAAAATTATCTGTTTGGCAATGTTTCAAGGTGTATGCAAGGGGCAGGTGAGAGTTGCGTTTGACGGGGTGTGTGTGTCTGTGTGTGCATAATCCGTGTGCGTCTGTGTGTGTGTGTGTGTTTCTGTGGGCAGGTGAAATTTGAGCTAAAACTCAACATTCAAGAGAAAAATGTGATGTTTCACTTGAGACAAATTTAGTTAACATTAACATTCAAAAAGTAATTAATGCTTTTCTTAAACCTCAGCGACAAACCTTTGAAAAACAAAACACTGACATGTTTCTAACCAGCTCATATACTTCACCTTATGAAGAAGCTGTTGCGTTTCCAGACAACACTAAAAACCCTTCAGGAAGATACTTAACGATATCACTGTACACGGTGCTGTACACACTGTACACTGTAAACAGTGCCTTGAAGTATTCACACCCCTTGATTTTTTTCTTCACATTTTATTTGTCACGTTCTGACCTTTATTATTTTATTTATGTCTTTGTTTTAGTATGGTCAGGGTGTGAGTTGGGTGGGCAGTCTATGTTTCTTTTTCTATGTTTTGGGATTTCTGTGTTTGGCCTGTTATGGTTCTCAATCAGAGGCAGCTGTTTATCGTTGTCCCTGATTGAGAAATCAGAGGCAGCTGTTTATCGTTGTCCCTGATTGAGAACCATATATAGGTAGCCTGGTTTCACTGTTGAGTTGTGGGTGATTATTTTCCTGTTTAGTGTTTTTTTTGTCATTCACCTTACGGGACTGTTTGTTTGGTCGTTTATCGTTTTGTTCAAGTGTTCTATTACTTAATTAAAATATATGAACGCTTACGACGCCTCGCTTTGGTCCTCACCTCATTCCAACGACGATTGTTACATTATTGTGTTACATCCTGCATTTAAAATTGATTCAATTGAGAGTTAGTGTCACTGGGCCCATAATGTCAAAGTGGTAAAAGCAGAAATGTGTTGACTCAATAAGTATTTAAATTAAACAGAATAGAGCTAAGCACAGGCAAAATCCTGGAGGAAACCTGGTTCAGTCTGCTTCCCAACAGACACTGGGAGACAAATTCACCTTTCAGCAGGACAATAACCTAAAACACAAGGCCAAATATGGACTGGAGATGGTTACCAAGACAACATTGAATGTTCCTGATTGGCCTAGTTACAGTTGACTTAAATCAGATTGAAAATCTATGGCAAGACTTAAACATGGCTGTATAGAAAAGATCAAGAAAAAATATGACAGAGCTTCAAGAATAAAAAGTGCAATTATTGTAAAATCCAGGTTTGCAAAGCTCTTAGAGACATACCTAGAAAGGATAACATTTCTAAAAATGTGTTTTCAATTTGTCATTATGTGGTATTGTAAGAAGACGGGTGAGAACAAATATTTAATCTATTTTGGATTCAGGCTGTAACTAAACATACTGTGGAATAAGTCAAGGGGTATGAATACTTCTGCCTGCTCTTTCTATGGAAACAGAGGCAAACTACACTGAACAAAAATATAAACGCACCATGTAAAGTGTTGGTCCCATGTTTCATGACCTGAAATAAAATATTCCAGAATTTTTCCAGAAACACAAATAGCTTATTTCTCTGAAATGTTGTGCTCACATTTCATCCCTGTTAGTGAGCATTTCTCCTTTGCCAAGATAATCCATCCACCTGACAGGTGTGGCAAATCAAGAAGCTTATTAAACAGAATGATAATTTCACAGTATGATCAATATCCAGCAACTTCGCACAGCCATTGAAGAGGAGTGGGACAACATTCCACAGGCTGCAATCTACAGCCTGTTCAACTCTATGTGAAGGAGATGAGTTGCGCTGCATGAGGCAAATGGTCACCAGATACTGACTGGTTTTCTTAAACACGCCTCTACCTTTTATTTTTACAGGTGTCTGTAATCAACAGATGCATACCTGTATTCCCAGTCATGTGAAATCCATAGATTAGAGCCTAATGCATTGATGTAAATTGACCGATTTCCTTATTTGACTAAAATGTGCTTAACGGTAGGCCGTCATTGTAAATAAGAATTTGCTCTTAACTGACTTGCCTAGTTAAATAAAGGTTTAAAAATAATAACACAATGTAACACAAAAAGCAATGAACTGTAACTCTTTGAAATTGTTGCATTTATATTTTTGTTCAGTATATTAGTTGATAGATAACCCTTAACAGTATGAGGTGAGATTACCATAATGGGAGACAGGTACGAGGTGAGATCACCATAATGGGAGACAGGTATGAGGTGAGATCACCATAATGGGAGACAGGTATGAGGTGAGATTACCATAATGGGAGACAGGTATGAGGTGAGATCACCATAATGGGAGACAGGTATGAGGTGAGATCACCATAATGGGAGACAGGTACGAGGTGAGATCACCATAATGGGAGACAGGTATGAGGTGAGATCACCATAATGGGAGACAGGTATGAGGTGAGATTACCATAATGGGAGACAGGTACGAGGTGAGATCACCATAATGGGAGACAGGTATGAGGTGAGATCACCATAATGGGAGACAGGTATGAGGTGAGATCACCATAATGGGAGACAGGTATGAGGTGAGATCACCATAATGGGAGACAGGTATGAGGTGAGATCACCATAATGGGAGACAGGTACGAGGTGAGATCACCATAATGGGAGACAGGTATGAGGTGAGATCACCATAATGGGAGACAGGTATGAGGTGAGATCACCATAATGGGAGACAGGTACGAGGTGAGATCACCATAATGGGAGACAGGTATGAGGTGAGATCACCATAATGGGAGACAGGTATGAGGTGAGATCACCATAATGGGAGACATGTATGAGGTGAGATCACCATAATGGGAGACAGGTATGAGGTGAGATCACCGTAATGGGAGACAGGTATGAGGTGAGATCACCATAATGGGAGACAGGTATGAGGTGAGATCACCATAATGGGAGACATGTATGAGGTGAGATCACCATAATGGGAGACATGTATGAGGTGAGATCACCATAATGGGAGACATGTATGAGGTGAGATTACCATAATGGGAGACAGGTATGAGGTGAGATCACCATAATGGGAGACATGTATGAGGTGAGATTACCATAATGGGAGACAGGTATGAGGTGAGATCACCATAATGGGAGACAGGTATGAGGTGAGATAACCATAATGGGAGACAGGTATGAGGTGAGATCACCATAATGGGAGACATGTATGAGGTGAGATCACCATAATGGGAGACATGTATGAGGTGAGATCACCATAGTGGGAGACATGTATGAGGTGAGATCACCATAATGGGAGACAGGTATGAGGTGAGATCACCATAATGGGAGACAGGTATGAGGTGAGATCACCATAGTGGGAGACAGGTATGAGGTGAGATCACCATAATGGGAGACAGGTATGAGGTGAGATCACCATAATGGGAGACAGGTATGAGGTGAGATCACCATAGTGGGAGACATGTATGAGGTGAGATCACCATAATGGGAGACAGGTATGAGGTGAGATCACCATAATGGGAGACAGGTATGAGGTGAGATCACCATAATGGGAGACAGGTATGAGGTGAGATCACCATAATGGGAGACAGGTATGAGGTGAGATC
Organism: Oncorhynchus masou masou; assembly: GCF_036934945.1. NCBI lineage: Eukaryota > Metazoa > Chordata > Actinopteri > Salmoniformes > Salmonidae > Oncorhynchus > Oncorhynchus masou. Next base: position 10,567,002 of record NC_088239.1, on the reverse strand, counting down.
ACCATAATGGGAGACGGGTATGAGGTGAGATCACTATAATGGGAGACAGGTATGAGGTGAGATCACCATAATGGGAGACGGGTATGAGGTGAGATCACCATAATGGGAGACAGGTATGAGGTGAGATCACCATAATGGGAGACATGTATGAGGTGAGATCACCATAATGGGAGACAGGTATGAGGTGAGATCACCATAATGGGAGACAGGTATGAGGTGAGATCACCATAATGGGAGACAGGTATGAGGTGAGATCACCATAATGGGAGACGGGTATGAGGTGAGATCACCATAATGGGAGACGGGTATAATAGTTCCACCTTTGTCTCCACTGTCAAAGTTCACAATTATATAAATTATAAAACATTTATGAACTTTTACTAAGTTGCCAGTGTTTCTCGCTCTCCCTGTTTCTTTCTCTCTCGCTCTCTCTCTCCATCTCCCTCTCTCTGTGTGTGTGTGTGTTGCTTTCTCCCTCTCTATTAGAATGTCAGATCTCATTACTAAAGTCATACAACAGATTCTGAGTGGTTCTGAATAATGGTTTAATGGTTTTAAACAAAACCACTGTGTGCACGCTGCTCCTGAAAAGGCTTTTTATTTGACTTTATTTAACTAGGCAAGTCGGTTAAGAAGAAATTATTACTTTCAACGACGGCCCAGGAACATTGGGTTAATTGCTTGTACAGGGGCAGAAAGACAGATTTGTACCTTGTCAACTCGGGATTTGTACTTGCAACCTTCCGGTACCTAGTCTAACCACTAGGCTACCCTGCCGGCTTGGTGTCATATTAGGTGTTATTGTTATATTGATGAGCCATCAGGTCACCTGTGATACATGTCTGAGGATGTCGAGAGATTAAATAGAAACTGGCCACAAGTCGGGAGATTACATGGAAACTGGCCACAAGTTGGGAGAGTACATTGAAACTGGCCACAAGTCGGGAGATTACATGAAAACTGGCCACAAGTTGGGAGAGTACATTGAAACTGGCCACAAGTTGGGAGATTACATGGAAACTGGCCACAAGTCGGGAGAGTACATTGAAACTGGCCACAAGTCAGGAGAGTACATTGAAATTGGCCACAAGTCAGGAGAGTACATTGAAACTGGCCACAAGTCGGGAGATTACATGAAAACTGGCCACAAGTCAGGAGAGTACATTGAAACTGGCCACAAGTCGGGAGAGTACATTGACACTGGCCACAAGTCAGGAGAGTACATTGAAACTGGCCACAAGTCGGGAGAGTACATTGAAACTGGCCACAAGTTGGGAGAGTACATTGAAACTGGCCACAAGTCAGGAGAGTACATTGAAACTGGCCACAAGTCAGGAGAGTACATGGAAACTGGCCACAAGTCGGGAGAGTACATTGAAACTGGCCACAAGTCGGGAGATTACATGGAAACTGGCCAGAAGTTGGGAGAATACATTGAAACTGGCCACAAGTCGGGAGATTACATGAAAACTGGCCACAAATTGGGAGATTACATGGAAACTGGCCACAAATTGGGAGATTACATGGAAACTGGCCACAAGTCGGGAGATTACATGGAATCTGGCCACAAGTCGGGAGATTACATGGAAACTGGCCACAAGTCGGGAGATTACATGGAAACTGGCCAGAAGTCGGGAGAGTACATTGAAACTGGCCACAAGTCAGGAGAGTACATGGACACTGGCCACAAGAGGCAACAATGAGCTCTGTTACCTTGAAGTAGGCGTTGGTTTTGCTAGGGTGGTGTGGACAGGGATGGCAGATCAGCGTAAGCTGTGTCGGCAGCTCTCCAAAGAGGCGATGTTTGAATAAGGGACGTGTGTGTGTGCCTGTGTGTGTTCGTGCATGCGCGCGCGCGTGTGTGTGTGTGTGTGTGTGTGTGTATAAATGCACATGTGTGTGCGTGTGTATGCGTGCGTGTGTCTGGGACAGGCTCCATGCTGTTCAGTCAGTCTCTGACAGCTCTCCCTCCAGCACAAAGATAATCCTTTTTGTTTTCTAGAATAAATTAATAAATTATACAGAGAATCCACTCTGGTGTCCTTGATACACACACACACACACACACACGCACACGCACACACACACACACACACACACACTAATTCACCTGATTAGGTTAGAGTTTCTGGTAGCAATGTGGGCATATAGCAGAGCCAAGTGCTGCCAGATTAATTAAGAGTTAATACTAGTGTTAGATTGAAGCTGAGGCTGGTTGTCAGACTGAATTCCCCTGAGCAGCATGTAGACAAAGTGACAGAGTAGCTCCTGTAGAGGAATACATTACTCATGGTAACTCTGCACTTTCACACCAGGCCTGTCATTCAGACTTTACTGTCAAGGATGGTTCCTATATTTCCTGAGATACTACTGAAACATGATGGCTAGGGAAGGAGAGAGTGATGGAAATTAGGGACAAATGAAAACAGAGTGCTCTAACCTCTCTCTCTCTCACTGTTGCAGTAGAGTTTAGCTGGAGTGTCATGTGTGGATGGAATGTGAATGTGTGTTTGTAAGGGATGTGAAAAGTACCAAATTGCCATTCTCCAGTAAAAGTAAAGATACCTTATAGGAAAATGACTCAAGTAAAAGTGAAAGTCACCCAGTAAGATACTACTTGAGTAAAATTCTAAAAGTAGCTGGTATTAGATATACTGTACTTAAGTATCAAAAGTATATGTAATTGCTCAAATATATTTAAGTAACAAAAGTAAAAGTATACATTTCAAATGTCTTATATAAAGCAAACCACACGGCACCATTTTCTAGTTTTTTTTTTTAATATATGGATAGCCAGGGGCATGTTCCAACACTCAAACATAATTTAGAAACAAAGCATGTGTTTTGTGAGTCTGCCAGATCAGGGGCATTAGGGATGACCAGGGATGTTCTCTTTTATAATTGTGCGAATTAGGCAAATCTCCTGTCCCGCTAAGCATTCAAAATGTAACGAGTACTTTTGGGTGTCAGGGAAAACACACAGAGTACTTTCTTTTCGTTAGGAATGTAGTAAAGTAAAAGTAAAAGTTGACAAAAATATAAATAGTAAAATACAGATACCCCCAAAAAACTACTTAAGTATTACTTTAATACATTTTTACTTAAGTGCTTTACACCACTGGCTACTATAAAAGTAATAGCTTGAAATAGGCCACATTGACCTGCAGTACTTCGTGGCCATTATGTTGCACCTTCCACCCGTCAGCAGCCTCCTGTGATTACACCAGAACCAACAATAAACTATACATTGCAGGCTTAAGAGGGAACTCAATGCAGTGTTATAGAAACCAAAAGAGACTTCTAGCAACAATTACCGGAATACAGAGCAGGGTAATGACACTATAATGTAGAACTATAACATCATGAATGACTACACTGTTCCCAACGTCAGCACTATCTCTATCTCGTCCTTACGACAAGGCATCACTTACACATTTGGGATCTTAGGGAGTGTGTGTGTGTGTGTGTGTGTGTGTGTGTGTGTGTGTGTGTGTGTGTGTGTGTGTGTGTGTGTGTGTGTGTGTGTGTGTGTGTGTGTGTGTGTGTGTGTGTGTGTGTGTGTGTGTGTGTGTGTGTGTGTGTGTGTGTGTGTTTGTGTGTGTGAATGAATGAGGCATCACGTATTCATTATGTATCCCTATTAGACCCTGCAGTGGTAATTCTAACTATCTTTAAACACACTGTTCTCAATCAGTTAATGCTCACTAAGAGATTTCCTACTGTTTGCTGGAAATAAAATGCTAATTCATCTCATTGGGTGTTTTACAATATAAAACGAACGCACTTGCATCAATCTAACTAATGCAATAGCGGTAAATTGTGTATTTTATCATTTTGTTTTTACGGTAGCAAATCCTGAAACGTGTAATAATGCATTTCTCAGAGAGTAAACAAATCGTTCTTCCATATTTGCCCAATAAACAAGCTTGGATGCACCCGGGTGTAGTGTATCTAGAGTGTTTACTCCAAAGACATGCTCAATGGCTGCGGCCAATGTCTGACTGTGGACCCCAGGACGAGTAGCTGCCGCTTCTGCAAAAGCTAATGGGGATCCTAAAAGCAAATAATAAACAAATGTATTTTACTTTCAAGTACCATAACCAAACAATTAGTCATCTATAGTAGTTTATTTACCGTCATCATTGACCAGTGACATATACCTGCTGGAGCTGCTATGGTGACCAGTGACATATACCTGCTGGAGCTGCTATGGTGACCAGTGAGCTGAGATAAGTCAGGGCCTTACCTAGCAAAGACTTGTAGATGACCTGGAGTCAGTCAGTTTGGCGACGAGCATGAAGAGAGGTGCAGCCAACGAGAGCTTACAGGTCGAAGTGGCGGGTAGTATACGGGGCTTTGGTAACAACAAAACGGATGGCACTGTGATGGACTGCATCCAATTGGCTGAGTAGAGTATTGGAGGCTGTGTGTGTGTGTGTGTGTGTGTGTGTGTGTGTGTGTGTGTGTGTGTGTGTGTGTGTGTGTGTGTGTGTGTGTGTGTGTGTGTGTGTGTGTGTGTGTGTGTGTGTGTGTGTGTGTGTGTGTGTGTGTGTGTGTGTGTGTGTGTGTGCGTGCGTAATGTCCAGTGTGTCTATATACAGTCAGTGCAAGATATTGGAGGCTGTGTGTGTGTGTGTGTGTGTGTGTGTGTGTGTGTGTGTGTGTGTGTGTGTGTGTGTGTGTGTGTGTGTGTGTGTGTGTGTGTGTGTGTGTGTGTGCGTGCGTAATGTCCAGTGTGTCTATATACAGTCAGTGCAAGAGAGTTAGTGTTACGTTCCCCAGTTTGTGTTGTAGTTTGTGTATTTGCATGTGTTTATTTCAGGAAATGGCTTCCTGAAATCCCTCAAGCAGCTGATTGGTCGACTCCATGGCTAATTGGAGAGCTGACCCCACCCCCTCGTCAAGACGCCAGTTACACATTCATTCTGAAGCTATATAAAAGCCAGTGTTCTGTTCAGGAGATTCAATTGCTGGGAGGTCAAGGCAGGTAGTCCGGGTAGACATTTGATTGATTAGCTATTTAGCAGTCTTGTTTAGTAGCCTTGTTTAGCAGCCTTGTTTAGTAGCCTTGTTTAGCAGCCTTATGGCTTCGGTGTAGAAGCTGTTCAGGGTCTTGTTGGTACAGCTTGCAGTGCTGTAACAGAGCAAACAGTTTATAGCTTGGGTGGCTGGAGTCTTTGACAATTTTTTGGGCCTTCCTCTGACACCGCCTTGTAAAGAGGTTCTGGATTGCAGGGAGCTCAGCCCCAGTGATGGCCTGGGCCGTACTCACCACCATCTGTAGTGCCTTGTTGTTGGGTGCCTTGCAATTGACATACCAAGCGGTGGTGCAGCCAGTCAAGATGCTCTCAATGGTGCAGCTGTAGAACTTTTTAAAGATCTGAGGGCCCATGTCAAATATTTTCAGGCTCCTGAGGGGGATGAGGCACTGTTGTGCCCTTTTCAAAACTGTGTGGGTGTGTGTGGACCATGTTACTTTCTTAGTGACGTGGACACAGAGGAACTAGAAGCTCCACTACAGTCCCATCAATGTGGATGGGGCGTGCACTCCCCTCCTTTTCCTGTAGTCCACGATCAGCTCATTTGTCTTGCTGACGTTGAGCGAGAGGTTTTTGTCCTGGCACCACACTGCCAGGTCTCTGACCTCCTCCCTGTAGGCTGCCTCATCGTCCTACCACCGTCGTGTTGTCAACAAACTCAATTATAGTGTTGGAGTCGCGCGCAGCCACACAGTCGTGGGTGAACAGGGAGTACAGGAGTACTAAGCACACACCCCTGAGGGGACCTCTTGTTGATCGTCAACGTGGCAGAAGTGTTGCTGCCTACCCTCGCCGCCTGGGGGTGTCCCGTCAGTAAGTCCAGGATCTAGTTGCAGAGGGAGTTGTTCAGTCCCAGGGTCATTAGCTTGGTGATGAGCTTGGAGGGGAATGCTGAGCTGTAGTCAACGAACAGCATTCTTACATAGGTATTCCTTTAGTCCAAGTGGTTAAGGGAAGTGTGGAGTGCAATAGAGATTGTGTCATCTGTGGATCTGTTAGGGTAGTATGCGGATTGGAGTGGGTCCAGTGTGTGTGGGATGATGATGTTGATGTGAGCCATGACCAGCCTTTCAAAGTATTTCATGGGTATAGATGTGAATGCTACGGGACGATAGTCATTTAGGCAGGTTACCTTGGCATTCTTGGGCTCGGGGACCAATGGTGGTACACTTGAAACAAGTTGGTATTACAGACCTTGTCAGGGATAGGTTGAAAATGTCAGTAAAGACATTGCATGATCTGAGTATGGTTCCTGCTGTTAATTTGTTCAAAGGTCTTACTGACAAAAGCCACAGTCGTCCGGAACAGCTGGTGCTCTCATGCATGGTTCAGTGTTGCTTGCCTTGAAGCGAGCATTGAAGGCATTTAGGTCTAGTAGGAGCTGTGCTTCTGAAGGCAGGGTTTCCCTTAGTAATCCGGGATAGTTTTCAAACCCTGCCACATCCGTTGCGCATCAGAACAGGCGTAGTAGTAAACGTTATCTAGAGTTTTGTCGCCTCTAGATTGCACAGGTGACATGCTGATAAAAATGACATAAAACTGATTTCAGTTACTCTGCATTAAAATCACAGGCTACGACAAACACCACCTATGAATGTGCATTTTCTTTTTGTCTTATCGCACTATACAGCTATTGGAGTGCGGTCTTAGTGCCAGCGTCAGTTATGGTGGAGAATAAACAGCTATGAAAAATACAGATGAAAACTCTCTTGGTAAATGGTCTTTAAAATATGATGAGGTATTCTAACTCAGGCGAGCAAAAACTCTAAACGTACTTAACTTTAGAGATTGTGCACCAGCTGTTGTTAACAAAGAGACACACCCCTCCTCCCTTCGTCTACCGGAGCCATCCGGTCTTGACGATGCATAGAAAAACTACCGAGACATATATATCCATGGCCTCGTTCAGCCACGACTCAGAGAAAACACAGGATATGACAGTTTTTAAGGTCCGTGGGACAGGATAGTCTCGAACAGAGCATATCCAGTTTGTTCTCCAGTAAATGCACGTTTGCCAATAGAGTCTCATCAGTGTGATGGCTCCCCTGCCTCACTTTCACCCTTGCGTTTTCTCTCCAGTCCCAGAGATTAGTGCCTGGTCCGGAGTAAGGAGAATGTCCAGAGATGCCGACACGTTGAAGTAGACATTTTTGTCCAAAAGTGAGGTCAGTGATCGCTTTGTCTGATGTCCGGAAGCTGTTTTCGGTCATAGGAAATGACGGCGGAGACATTATGTACAAACAAAGTTAAGATCAGGGTGAAAAACACACAAAATAGCAGAATATGTGTAGAGCCCGTAAAACGGCTGCTATCCACTGCAGCACCATGTACGCTTTCTAGAGTCCACACAAAACATGACAAAATACGGAATACTAACGGACACTAATGAACTGCAACACATAAAAAAACTAGGAACACTACAACTAAAGGAACACTGCAACTAAAGAACAATACAATTACACAAAAAAAAGAAGAAGAAAGAGAAAACAAAGAAAAGTACATGTATGAATAATACATGTGTATTTATGTGTCTATCTGTTTATATGTCAAATCAAATCAAATTGTATTTGTCACATGGACCGAATACAACAGACCTTACAGTGAAATGCTTACTTACGAGCCCCTAACCTACAATGCAGTTTCAAAAAAATATGGATATGAATAAGAGATAAAAGTAACAAGTAATTCAAGAGCAGCAGTAAAATAGCAATAGCAAGACTATATTCCAGGAGTTACCAATGCAGAGTCAATGAGCTGGGGCACCGGTTAGCTGAGGTAATATGTACATGTAGGTAGAGTTATTAAAGTGACTATGCACAGATGATAACAACAGAGAGTATGTGCCTGTCTGTTTCGGTATTTTTATATTTTATGTAAATTTGTCTACTGAATACAGATGTGTGTGCATCTGTGTGTGTGTGTGTTTGTGTGCACGTGCATGTCCGTGCGTGTGTGTGTGCATGTGTGCATATATCCATAGTCTTACCAGTATTGTTACCCAGTCCCCTCATAGGTCCTTTGTGATAGAGGTTGACTCTGTCCTCATAGGGGGGCTCTATTTGGTGGTCAGAGGATCCTAGGGGACGCAGGTCTGGACCACAGTGGCTATGCTGACTACTGTATGAACCCCTGCAACCTGGAGAGGGGGAGGGATGGAGGGAGAGAGAGAGAGATAGAGAGCGAGAGAGAGAGAGAGAGAGAGAGAGAGAGAGAGAGAGAGAGATAGAGAGCGAGAGAGAGAGAGAGAGAGAGAGAGAGAGAGAGAGAGACAGAGAAAGATATCAGCCCTGAGTGTTGACTTGGTTTTCTCCAGCCGAATGTAATTGAAACGACACCACTTCCAGAAAGAGCTCCACCCTCTCCTCTCCTTTTATTTATGATAATTTCAGTGAGAGCTACATGTCTGTTTCTGTCCTCATAGTCTTTTCCGGCTTCTACTCCCATAGCGGCTAGCCTCTACTAGCCTCTACTAGCCAACAGTAAATTAGTCTCTACTAGCCTAAATTATGCTCTACTCACCGATATTTTTATTTCATTTATTTATTTCACCTTTATTTAACCAGGTAGGCTAGTTGAGAACAAGTTCTCATTTACAATTGCGACCTGGCCAAGATAAAGCAAAGCAGTTCGACACAAACAACAGCACAGAGTTACACATGGAATAAACAAACATACAGTCAATAATACAGTAGAAAAAGTCTATATACAGTGTGTGCAAATTAGGTATGTTAAGGGAGGTAAGGCAATAAATAGGCCATAGTGGCAAAGTGATTACAATATAGCAATTAAACACTGGAATGGTAGGATGTGCAGAAGATGAATGTGCAAGTAGAGATATTGGGGTGCAAAAGAGCGAGATAAATAAATAAACCCAGTATGGAGATGAGGAAGTTGGAAGGGCTATTTACAGATGGGCTATGTACAGGTGCAGTGATCTGTGAGCTGCTCTGACAGCTGGTGCTTAAAGTTAGTGAGGGAGATATGAGTCTCCAACTTCAGTTATTTTTGCAGTCCGTTCCAGTCATTGGCAGCAGAGAACTGGAAGGAAAGACGGCCAAAGTAGGAATTGGTTTTGGGGATGACCAGTGAAATATACAGTGCCTTGCGAAAGTATTCGGCCCCCTTGAACTTTGCGACCTTTTGCCACATTTCAGGCTTCAAACATAAAGATATAAAACTGTATTTTTTTGTGAAGAATCAACAACAAGTGGGACACAATCATGAAGTGGAACGACATTTATTGGATATTTCAAACTTTTTTAACAAATCAAAAACTGAAAAATTGGGCGTGCAAAATTATTCAGCCCCCTTAAGTTAATACTTTGTAGCGCCACCTTTTGCTGCGATTACAGCTGTAAGTCTCTTGGGGTATGTCTCTATCAGTTTTGCACATCGAGAGACTGAAAGTTTTTCCCATTCCTCCTTGCAAAACAGCTCGAGCTCAGTGAGGTTGGATGGAGAGCATTTGTGAACAGCAGTTTTCAGTTCTTTCCACAGATTCTCAATTGGATTCAGGTCTGGACTTTGACTTGGCCATTCTAACACCTGGATATGTTTATTTTTGAACCATTCCATTGTAGATTTTGCTTTATGTTTTGGATCATTGTCTTGTTCGAAGACAAATCTCCGTCCCAGTCTCAGGTCTTTTGCAGACTCCATCAGGTTTTCTTCAAGAATGGTCCTGTATTTGGCTACATCCATCTTCCCATCAATTTTAACCATCTTCCCTGTCCCTGCTGAAGAAAAGCAGGCCCAAACCATGATGCTGCCACCACCATGTTTAACAGTGGGTATGGTGTGTTCAGGGTGATGAGCTGTGTTGCTTTTACGCCAAACATAACATTTTGCATTGTTGCCAAAAAGTTCAATTTTGGTTTCATCTGACCAGAGCACCTTCTTCCACATGTTTGGTGTGTCTCCCAGTTGGCTTGTGGCAAACTTTAAACGACACTTTTTATGGATATCTTTAAGAAATGGCTTTCTTTTTGCCACTCTTCCATAAAGGCCAGATTTGTGCAATATACGACTGATTGTTGTCCTATGGACAGAGTCTCCCACCTCAGCTGTAGATCTCTGCAGTTCATCCAGAGTGATCATGGGCCTCTTGGCTGCATCTCTGATCAGTCTTCTCCTTGTATGAGCTGAAAGTTTAGAGGGATGGCCAGGTCTTGGTAGATTTGCAGTGGTCTGATACTACTTCCATTTCAATATTATCGCTTGCACAGTGCTCCTTGGGATGTTTAAAGCTTGGGAAATTTTTTTGTATCCAAATCCGGCTTTAAACATCTTCACAACAGTATCTCGGACCTGCCTGGTGTGTTCCTTGTTCTCCATGATGCTCTCTGCGCTTTTAACGGACCTCTGAGACTATCACAGTGCAAGTGCATTTATACGGAGACTTGATTACACACAGGTGGATTGTATTTATCATCATTAGTCATTTAGGTCAACATTGGATCATTCAAAGATCCTCACTGAACTTCTGGAGAGAGTTTGCTGCACTTAAAGTAAAGGGGCTGAATAATTTTGCACGCCCAATTTTTCAGTTTTTGATTTGTTAAAAAAGTTTGAAATATCCAATAAATGTCGTTCCACTTCATGATTGTGTCCCACTTGTTGTTGATTCTTCACAAAAAAACACAGTTTTATTTCTTTATGTTTGAAGCCTGAAATGTGGCAAAAGGTCGCAAAGTTCAAGGGGGCCGAATACTTTCGCAAGGCACTGTACCTCCTGGAGCTGCTATGGTGACCAGTGAGCTGAGATAAGTCAGGGCTTTACCTAGCAAAGACTTGTAGATGACCTGGAGCCAGTCGGTTTGGCGACGAGCATGAAGCGAGGTCCAGCCAACGAGAGCTTACAGGTCGAAGTGGTGGGTAGTATATGGGGCTTTGGTAACAAAACGGATGGCACTGTGATGGACTGCATCCAATTTGCTGAGTAGGGTGTTGGAGGCTATTTTGTAAATGACATCACCGAAATCGAGGATCAGTAGTATGGTCAGTTTTACGGGGGTATGTTTGGCAGAATGAGTGAAGGATGCTTTGTTTGCGAAATAGGAAGCCGTTTCTAGATTTAATTTTGGATTGGAGATGCTTAATGTGAGTCTGGAAGGAGAGTTTACAGTCTAACCAGACACCTAGGTCTTTGTAGGTGTCCACATATTCTAAGTCAGAACCGTCCAGTAGTGATGCTGGATAGGCAGGCAGGTGCGGGTAGCGATCGGGTTGAAGAGCATGCATTTAGTTTTACTTGCATTTAAGAGCAGTTGGAGGCCACGGAAGAAGAGTTGTATGGCATTGAAGCTCGTCTGGAGGTTAGTTAAACAGTGTCAAAAGAAGGGCCAGAAGTATACAGAATGGTGTTGTCTGCGTAAAGGTGGATCAGAGAATCACCAGCAGCAAGAGCGACATCATTGATGTATACAGAGAAGAGAGTCGGCCCGAGAATTTAACCCAGTGGCACCCCCATAGAAATTGCCAGAGGTCCGGACAACAGACCCTCTGATTTTACACACTGAACTCTATCAAAGAAGTAGTTGGTGGACCAGGCGAGGCAGTCATTTGAGAAACCAAGGCTGTTGAGTCTGCCGGTAAGAATGTGGTGTTTGACAGAGTCGAAAGCCTTGGCCAGGTCGATGAATACAACTGCACAGTATTGTCTCTTATCAATGGAGGTTATGATATCGTTTAGGACCTTGAGCGTGGCTGAGGTGCACCCATGACCAGCTCTGAAACCAGATTGCATAGCGAAGAAGGTACGGTGGGATTCGAAATGGTCATTAATCTTTTTGTTAACTTTGCTTTCGAAGACCTTAGAAAGGCAGGGTAGAATAGATATAGGTCTGTAGCAGTTTGGGTCTAGAGTGTGTCCCCCTTTAAAGAGGGGGATGACCGCTGCACCTTTCCAATCTTTGGTAAACTCAGACAGGTTGAACAGGCTAGTAATAGGGGGTTGCAAAATTTTTCGGCAGATCATTTTAAGATAGAAGTCTCTACTGATACAGATATAAGTCTCTACTAGCCTATATTAGTCTCTACTAGACTATATTAGACTATCCTTGCCTATATTAGACTCTACTAGCCTATATTAGTCTCTACTAGACTATATTAGACTCTACTAGCCTAAATTAGTCTCTACTAGACTATATTAGACTCTACTAGCCTAAATTAGTCTCTACTAGACTATATTAGACTATCCTTGCCTATATTAGACTCTACTAGCCTATATTAGTCTCTACTAGCCTATAACAGCCTCTACTAGCCTATATTAGACTCTACTAGCCTAAATTAGTCTCTACTATCCTACATTAGTCTCTACTAGCCTATACCAGCCTCTACTCACCTATATTAGACTCTACTAGCCTGTAGTAGTCTCTACTAGCCTATAACAGCCTCTACTAGCCTAAATTAGCCTCAAGTAGCCTCTACTAGTCTACAGTATATTCGTCTCTAAGAGCCTATATTCGACTATACTAGCCTATATTAGTCTCTACTAGCCTATATTAGACTCTACTAGCCTATATTAGTCTCTACTAGCCTATATTAGACTCTACTAGCCTATATTAGACTACAGGTCTATATTAGTCTCTACTAGCCTATATTAGATTCTAGTAGCCTATATTAGTCTCTACTAGCCTATATTAGACTCTACGAGCCTATAACAGCCTCTACTAGCCTAACTTAGGCTCTACTATCCTATATTAGTCGATACTTGCCCACAGTATATTTGCCTCTACTCTCCTCTACTAGCCTGTAATATCTTCTACTAGTCTCTAATATTCTCTATTAGCCTCTGCTGGCCTATATTATCCGCTACTAGCCTATATTAGCCACTACGGGCCTTTCTAGCTTCTACTACCCTCTAATAACCTCTATTAGCCTACAGTATATTAGCCTGAACTAGCCTCTAATATCCTCTACTAGCCTCTATGTAGGCTCTATTAGCCTATACTAGTCTACAGTATATTAGTCTCTACTGACCTATATTAGCCTCTACTGGCCTATATTAGTCTCTACTAGCCTATATTAGTCTCTACTAGCCTATATTAGCCTCTGCTAGCCTATATTAGCTTATGCTAGCCTATATTAGCTTCTAATAGCCTACAGTATATTATCATCCAGTAGCCTCTAATAGACTCTACTAGCCTCTAATATCTTCCACTAGCTTCTTCTAGCCTTTACTAGACTCTTCAAGCCTCTACTAGTACTAGCCTCTAATAGCATCTAATATCCTTTACTAGTCTTGTCTAGCCTATACTAGCATCTAATATCCTCTACTAGCATTCAGTATATTAGCCTCTACTAGCTTCTAATAGACTCTACTAATCTCTAATAACCTCTACAAGCCTTCAGAATATTAGCCTCTACTAGCCTCTAATATTCTCTAATAGGCTCTTCGAGCCAACAGTATATTTGTCTCTACTAAACGATATAAGGCTCTACTAGCTTATATTAGTCTCTAGTAGCCAATACTCGTCTTTACTAGCCTATACTAGTTTCTAATATTCTCTAATAACCTATACTAGCCTACAGTATATTAGTCTCCATTATCCTGAATGAGTCTCTACTAGACTCTACCAGCCTCTTCGTAGCCTATACGAGCATCTATGTAGACTCTACTAGTCTACAGTATATTCAACTCTACTAGTCTATATTAGCCTCTACCAGCCTATATTAGTCTCTACTATCTGTCTACTAGTCTACAGTATATTAGTCTCTACAAGCCTATATTAGTCTCTACTAGCCTCTACTAGTCTACAGTATATTCAGTATCTCTAGTCCTGTCTTCCCCAGTCTACTATACCCCCCCAGCACCTCTAGTCCCGCCTTCTCCAGTCTACTATACCCCCCCAGCACCTCTAGTCCTGTCTTCCCCAGTCTACTATACCCCCCCAGCACCTCTAGTCCCGCCTTCTCCAGTCTACTATACCCCCCCAGCACCTCTAGTCCTGTCTTCTCCAGTCTACTATACCCCCCAGCACCTCTAGTCCTGTCTTCCCCAGTCTACTATACCCCCCAGCACCTCTTGTCCTGTCTTCCCCAGTCTACTATACCCCCCAGCACCTCTAGTCCTGTCTTCTCCAGTCTACTATACCCCCCAGCACCTCTAGTCCTGTCTTCCCCAGTCTACTATACCCCCTACCCCCCCCCCCAGCACCTCTAGTCCTGTCTTCTCCAGTCTACTATACCCCCCCAGCACCTCTAGTCCTGTCTTCCCCAGTCTACTATACCCCCCGGCACCTCTAGTCCTGTCTTCTCCAGTCTACTATACCCTCCCGGCACCTCTAGTTCTGTCTTCCCCAGGCTACTATACCCCCCAGCACCTCTAGTCCTGTCTTCTCCAGTCTACTATACCCCCCCAGCACCTCTAGTCCTGTCCTCTCCAGTCGACTATACCCCCCCAGCACCTCTTGTCCTGTCGTCTCCAGTCGACTGTACCCCCCCAGCACCTCTTGTCCTGTCGTCTCCAGTCTACTATACCCCCAGGGTACAATGCGATACCATTGGATAAACTCTCCATACACACCACACACTTGGCTCATTTTCCCAATGAGGTTAAACCCCGGACAGTGAGAGGCCTGAATCTGTCCAGCACCATTAGAGAGGACAAGCATTTGTGTGTCTACACTGGGGGATTGGGAGGCAATGTCATCAACGTATGAAAAGGGAACTCATTAGAGGAGGAGAGGGGAGGGAAGAGGAGAGAGGGATGAGGAGAGACGGAGGAGGAGAAGAGGTTGGGGGATGAGGAGAGATGGGTGAGGAGAGAGTTAGGGGGATGAGGAGAGAAGGATGAGGAGAGAGTAGGAGAGAGGGAGTGGGAGAGAGGGAGGAGGAGAGAGGGACGAGGAGAGAGGGATGAGGAGAGAGGAGGGGAAGGAGGAGGTGCAGAAAGAGAGAGAGGAGGAGAGGAGAGGGGGATGAGGAGAGTAGATAGGGAGTGTGGAGAGAGGGATGAGGAGAGATGAGGGGAAGGCAGAGAGAGGGATGAGGGGAGAGGAGAGGAGAGAGGGATGAAGAGAGAGGAGAGGGATGAGGAGGAAGTCAATGGCGCAACAATAGCAGACACTGTTCCTGACAGCGATATTTCTACAGAGTATATTGTGCTGATCCCCAGTGATAGAGGGTCATTTACCATGTTACTGTTTAGGGAGGGCAGAGATGTTGTAATGGACTGTAATATCTATAGAGCACGTTGTCTAACGGCAGCAATAAAATAGTAGGATGTAAAACGACCTTTTCCACATTGTGTATTTCCCCTTCCTCTTGGCAGGAGTCCCGAAACACAGACACCTATGACCTTTCCTTGCTGGACGCTTGTTAATTACACTGCTTTACAAATGAATGGCAAGGCCTGCCTAGGAGGACGAGAGGAGTGAAGATGGGGAGGAGAGGGGGGCTGAGAGAGATAGATAGAGAGAGAGACAGAAAGAGAGGGGTGCAGTGTGTGTGTGTGTGTGTGTGTGTGTGTGTGTGTGTGTGTGTGTGTGTGTGTGTGTGTGTGTGTGTGTGTGTGTGTGTGTGTGTGAGAGGGACCCAAGACTAGATAATTAGTTATAAACTGAAGGCAGCTGCCTCCCTTTGACACTCCAATGATGGTTATTTACAAAAACAAGTGTGTTGAATATGGGCAGAAAAGAGGAGAGAGGATGTAGGGAATAGAGAAAAGGGGAGAGAGGATGTAGGGAATAGAGAAAAGGGGAGAGAGGATGTAGAGAATAGGGGAGAGAGGATGTAGGGAATAGAGAAAAGGGGAGAGATGATGTAGGGAATAGAGAAAAGGGGAGAGAGGATGTAGGGAATAGAGAAAAGGGGGGAGAGGATGTAGGGAATAGAGAAAAGGGGAGAGAGGATGTAGGGAATAGAGAAAAGGGGAGAGAGGATGTAGGGAATAGAGAAAAGTGGGGAGAGGATGTAGGGAATAGAGAAAAGGGGGGAGAGGATGTAGGGAATAGAGAAAAGGGGAGAGAGGATGTAGGGAATAGAGCAAAGGGGAGAGAGGATGTAGGGAATAGAGAAAAGGGGAGAGAGGATGTAGGGAATAGAGAAAAGGGGAGAGAGGATGTAGGGAATAGAGAAAAGGGGAGAGAGGATGTAGGGAATAGAGAAAAGGGGGGAGAGGATGTAGGGAATAGAGAAAAGGGGAGAGAGGATGTAGGGAATAGAGAAAAGGGGGGAGAGGATGTAGGGAATAGAGAAAAGGGGGGAGAGGATGTAGGGAATAGAGAAAAGGGGAGAGAGGATGTAGGGAATAGAGAAAAGGGGAGAGAGGATGTAGGGAATAGAGAAAAGGGGAGAGAGGATGTAGGGAATAGAGAAAAGGGGAGCACTAATTAGAGTAATGGACACACTCCTTCATTGCCTGTTTCATTCTTGTCATCCACCTCTCTTCTCCTCTCTTCCCTCCCTTCTTTGATGTCTCATGGACACTTACTGAGTCACTGCTGAGGCTCCCCAAATCAAAGTGTACAACTGAAGCTAGGATGGAGGGATGGAGAGAAATAAGGGGGGATGGAAGGAGGGAGGGATGGATGGAGAGAGGGACGGTTGGAGAGAGGGACGGTTGGAAAGAGGGATGGATGGAGAGAGGGACGGATGGAGAGAAGGACGGATGGAGAGAGGGACGGTTGGAGAGAGGGACGGTTGGAGAGAGGGACGGTTGGAGAGAGGGACGGTTGGAGAGAGGGACGGTTGGAATATGCAAAAAAGTCCCCTGCTGCCTGTGTTCTGCTCTTAACTTCCTGTCTGTGTGCTAAAAAGGAAACATGGATGGTATTATAATAAGTTACTGTATAAATATAATGATAAAACCACAGCGCGGCACCACTAAGTATTTCTTTAGCCCGCTGCTCCTGGGGATTTACCTCATTTTATAAACAAAGGCATTGAAGTTCTTACTTTGATGTTTCTGCTCAATGTCAATGACTATCAAACTTCTGAATCAAGACTTTATTATGATTAAACGAGTAGCTGGCGCATCACAACCCACACATTCAGTACCGCAGTCATGCAATAGCTAAGAGTGTGTGTTCACTGTCAGCTCCCATCTTGTTTCAAAATAATAAATAAATTATATCCTAAGAATAATAGCACTTCACAATTCTGACAATGGAATTTAGTCTAATCTCTGTAACCGGTGGACTTGAACATGACCTGACAACAGCTAAGGTCATCTCATAGAATGGGCCATCTCATAGAATGGGTCATCTCATAGAATGGGCCATCTCATAGAATGGGCCATCTCATAGAATGGGTCATCTCATAGAATGGGTCATCTCATAGAATGGGTCATCTCATAGAATGGGCCATCTCATAGAATGGGTCATCTCATAGAATGGGTCATCTCATAGAATGGGCCATCTCATAGAATGGGCCATCTCATAGAATGGGTCATCTCATAGAATGGGCCATCTCATAGAATGGGCCATCTCATAGAATGGGCCATCTCATAGAATGGGCCATCTCATAGAATGGGCCATCTCATAGAATGGGCCATCTCATAGAATGGGCCATCTCATAGAATGGGCCATCTCATAGAATGGGCCATCTCATAGAATGGGTCATCTCATAGAATGGGTCATCTCATAGAATGGGTCATCTCATAGAATGGGTCATCTCATAGAATGGGTCATCTCATAGAATGGGCCATCTCATAGAATGGGTCATCTCATAGAATGGGCCATCTCATAGAATGGGTCATCTCATAGAATGGGCCATCTCATAGAATGGGCCATCTCATAGAATGGGCCATCTCATAGAATGGGCCATCTCATAGAATGGGCCATCTCATAGAATGTGTCTACATTCATGTCAACAGAACTCTCTGCAAACAGCACAACCTTGGCCTGTGTTCTGTTCTCTACAACGTGCCCCTTGAAGCATCACGACTCAGCTGTATAAATGCAGTATTCAGAAGCACTGAACCTTCAGAGACGACATTCAACAAACACACACACAGACGTATGGATGGTATTATAATACTATAAATATCATCATAAAACCAAATCGCGGCACCATGGTGTAGAATGATGGGTCTATTGGGGTCATACCCCCATCCCCAGTGTCATACCCCCATCACTAGTGTCACACCCACATCCCTAGTGTCACACCCCCATCCCTAGTGTCACACCCCCATCCCTAGTGTCACACCTCATCACTAGTGTCACACCCCCATCCCGAGTGTCACACCCCCATCCCTAGTGCCACACCCCCATCCCTATTGCCACAGCCCCATTCCTATTGCCACACCCCCATCCCCATTGTCACACCCCCATTCCTATTGCCACACCCACATCCCTATTGCTACACCCCAATCCCTAGTCACCCCATCTCTATTGCCACACCCCCATCTCTATTGCCACACCCCCATCCTTTTGCCACACCCCCATCCCTAGTCACCCCATCTCTATTGCCACACCCACATCCCTATTGCCACACATCCATCCCTATTGCCACACCCCCATCCCTAGTCACCCCATCTCTATTGCCACACCCCCATCCCTTGTCACCCCATCTCTATTGCCACACCCCCATCTCTATTGCCACACCCCCATCTCTATTGCCACACCCCCATCCCTATTGCCACACCCCAATCCCTATTGCCACACCCCCATCCCTAGTCACCCCATCTCTATTGCAACACCCCCATCCCTAGTGTCACACCCCCATCCCTATTGCCACACCCCCATCCCTAGTCACCCCATCCCTAGTGCCACACCCCCATCCCTATTGCCACACCCCCATCTCTATTGCAACATCCCCATCCCTAGTGTCACACCCCCATCCCTATTGCCACACCCCCATCCCTAGTCACCCCATCCCTAGTGCCACACCCCCATCCCTATTGCCACACCCCCATCCCTATTGCCGCACCCCCATCCCTATTGCCGCACCCCCATCCCTATTGCCGCAACACCTTCCCTATTGCCGCACCCCCTTCCCTATTGCCGCACCCCCATCCCTTTTGCCGCACCCCCATCCCTAGTCACCCCATCTCTATTGCCACACCCCCATCTCTATTGCCACACCCCCATCCCTATTGCCACACATCCATCCCTATTGCCACACCCCTATCCCTAGTCACCCCATCTCTATTGCCACACCCCCATCCCTCGTCACCCCATCTATATTGCCACACCCCCATCTATATTGCCGCACCCCCATCCCTATTGCCGCACCCCCATCCCTATTGCCGCACCCCCATCCCTATTGCCGCACCCCCATCCCTATTGCCGCACCCCCTTCCCTATTGCCGCACCCCCTTCCCTATTGCCGCACCCCAATCCCTATTGCCGCACCCCCATCCCTATTGCCGCACCCCCTTCCCTATTGCCGCACCCCCATCCCTATTGCCGAACCCCCTTCCCTATTGCCGCACCCCCATCCCTATTACCGCACCCCCATCCCTATTGCCACACCCCCATCCCTAGTCGACCCATCTCTATTGCCACACCCCCTTCCCTATTGCCGCACCCCCTTCCCTATTGCCGCACCCCCATCCCTATTGCCGCACCCCCATCCCTATTGCCACACATCCATCCCTATTGCCACACCCCATCTCTATTGCCACACCCCCATCCCTAGTGCCACACCCCCATCCCTAGTGCCACACCCCCATCCCTAGTGCCACACCCCCATCCCTAGTGCCACACCCCCATCCCTAGTGCCACACCCCCATCCCTAGTCGCCCCATCTCTATTGCCAGACCCCCATCTCTATTACACACCCCCATCTCTATTACACACCCCCGTCCCTATTGCCACACCCTCATCCCTAGTCACCCCATCCATATTGCCCCACCCCCATCCCTATTGCCACACCCCCATCCCTATTGCCACACCCCCATCCCAAGTCACCCCATCTCTATTGCCACACCCCTATCCCTATTGCCACACCCCCATCCCTATTGCCGCACCCCCTTCCCTATTACCGCACCCCCATCCCTATTGCCGCAACCCCATCCCTATTGCCGCACCCCCATCCCTATTGCCGCACCCCCATCCCTATTGCCGCACCCCCTTCCCTATTGCCGCACCCCCATCCCTATTGCCACACCCCCATCCCTAGTCGTCCCATCTCTATTGCCACACCCCCATCTCTATTGCCACACCCCCATCCCTATTGCCACACATCCATCCCTATTGACAAACCCCATCTCTATTGCCACACCCCCATCCATATTGCCACACCCCCATCCCTAGTGCCACACCCCCATCCCTAGTGCCACACCCCCATCCCTAGTGCCACACCCCCATCCCTAGTCGCCCCATCTCTATTGCCAGACCCCCATCTCTATTACACACACCCATCCCTATTGCCACACCCTCATCCCTAGTCACCCCATCCCTATTGCCCCACCCCCTTCCCTATTGCCGCACCCCCTTCCCTATTGCCACACCCCCATCCCTATTGCCACACCCCCATCCCTATTGCCGCACCCCCATCCCTATTGCGCACCCCCATCCCTATTGCCACACCCTCATCCCTAGTCACCACATCTCGAGTGGCTGCATTATTACTTGCCACATGACCTTAAATTATACCACTTTGTTTCTCTCGGTCATCCACGCTATTTCAATTTATTTTAGACAGGTCTAAAGAAACATGATATGAAGAAAATGTAGTCTATTTCAGAAGAACAGAATAGCATTGTCCTTATGTTAGATCTGGCTATACCATATGGCTGTGAGAATATGTGTGTGTGTGTAGTGCGTATGTTATCGTGTGTGTGTGTGTGTGTGTGTGTGTGTGTGTGTGTGTGTGTGTGTGTGTGTGTGTGCGTGCGTGCGTGCCTGCGTGCATGCGTGCATGCGTGTGTATGCATGTGTCTGTGCCTATGTTTGGGTTGCTTCACAGTCCCCACTATTCCATAAGGTGTTTTCTTTGTTGTCTGTTTTTAAATCTAATTTTACTGCTTGCATCAAAGTTACTTGATGTGGAATAGAGTTCCATGTAGTCATGGCTCTATGTAGTACTGTGTTCCTCCCATAGTCTGTTCTGGACTGTGAAGAGACCTCTGGTAGCATGTCTTGTGGGGTATGCATGGGTGTCTGAGCTGTGCAGCAGTAGTTCAAACAGACAGCTCAGTGCATTCAACATGTCAATACCTCTCACAAATACAACTAGTGATGAAGTCAATCTCTCCTCTACTTTTAGCCAGGAGAGATTGACATGCATGTTATTAATGTTATCTCTCTGTGTACAGACAGGGGCCAGCTGTGCTGCCCTGTTTGAAGCCAAATGCAATTTTCCTAAGTCCTTTTCTGTGGTACCTGACAACATGACTGAACAGTAGTCCAGGTCTGACAAAACTAGGGCCTGTAGGACCTGCCTTGTCGATAGTGTTGTTAAGAAGGCAGAGCAGTGCGTTGTTATGGACAGACTTCTCCCCATCTTAGCTACTGTTGTATCAACATGTTTTGACCATGACAGTTTACAATCTAGGGTTATTCCAAGCAGTTTAGTCATCTCAACTTGTTCAATTTCCACATTATGTATTACAATATTTAGTTGTGGTTTAGGGTTTAGTGAATGATTTGTCCCAAATACAATGATTTTAGGTTTAGAAATATTTAGGGCTAACTTATTCCACCCACTCTGAATGTCACGCCTTCCACCAAAGGGCGTCGTCGCCGGTCTACTAGCTGCCACCGATCCTTTTTCCTGTTCTTATGGTTATGTCTGTTTTGTGTTTCACCTGGTTTCATTTTGGTTAATTAGGGGGGTATTTAATTCGACATATCCTTTGGGGTTTTGTGTGAGTTTTGAGTTTTGTTTTATTAGCTCATGTTCGACAGGTGGGTTTTCCCTGGACTGTGTCCGAGTGGGGTTTTCGTGGCTACTACTGTAGTCCGGTGTCCTGTTGTTTTTCTGAGCTCGTTAAATAAAACGCCCTTTTCCTTGGAACTCGTTTCCACTGCGCCTGACTCCACACCCACATCTCCCTGGGGAGAATTGACACTGAAACTAACTGCAGCTCTTTGTTAAGTGTTGCAGTCATTTCAGTCACTGTAGTAGCTGACGTGTAGTGTTGAGTCACGTAGCATGAAGAATTCAATTGAAAAAAGCTGAATAAAACTGAAATATTTTGTGCGCACATGCAGATATTCTGTGATGAGCGGTTAACAAAGAAATAGGTCCTCGAATACGCTTAATTTAGAGTTATTAATGTAACTTTAGTTGTTCTACAAACGTTGGGCTATATGTTGATTTTTAATATATTGTAAGGCTGCATGATGAGACTCTAATGAAGGTTTGAAAAAAGGCATGAGCTCTGCTTTGTGTGTTTTTGCGCAGTCTGTTCACACTACATCAGTCTCTCATTCACAATGTGACAAGTACTTGATAATGCCTCGATTTTCACTGTGGCATCCCCTTTGTGGCCGTAATGCACCCTAAAAAAATAATACATGCCTTTTGCTGTGCAATCTGAAGCTCACACATGACTCTCTGTCAAGTGAAGACAGACACATCTGGGACACAACTGCGCGTGTCCTTATCCAATTCCGAGGTGCATATTGAAGATATTGGAAGAACTGTCCACATTTATTTTTCGTCAGCCAACAAGATGCGTGAGGCATAACAAACAGCAAAAGCACTAGACTATGTCAATCTACTATCCCCATTAGTACAAAAGTTGGCCTATTCTATTCTGTGTGAAAAAAAAATCCAAACCTTATTAAAACATATAGGACTATGGGCTAGGCTACATGAGGTGTGATACTAACCTTATTAAAACATATAGGACTATGGGCTAGGCTACATGAGGTGTGATACTAACCTTATTAAAACATATAGGACTATGGGCTAGGCTGCATGAGGTGTGATACTAACCTTACAGGACTATGGGCTAGGCTACATGAGGTGTGATACTAACCTTATTAAAACATATAGTGACTAAAACATATAGGACTATGGGCTAGGCTACATGAGGTGTGATACTAACCTTATTAAAACATATAGGACTATGGGCTAGGCTGCATGAGGTGTGATACTAACCTTATTAAAACATATATGACTATGGGCTAGGCTACATGAGGTGTGATACTAACCTTATTAAAACATATAGGACTATGGGCTAGGCTACATGAGGTGTGATACTAACCTTATTAAAACATATAGGACTATGGGCTAGGCTGCATGAGGTGTGATACTAACCTTACAGGACTATGGGCTAGGCTACATGAGGTGTGATACTAACCTTACAGGACTATGGGCTAGGCTACATGAGGTGTGATACTAACCTTACAGGACTATGGGCTAGGCTACATGAGGTGTGATACTAACCTTACAGGACTATGGGCTAGGCTACATGAGGTGTGATACTAACCTTATCAAAACATAGAGGACTATGGGCTAGGCTACATGAGGTGTGATACTAACCTTATTAAAACATATATGACTATGGGCTAGGTTACATGAGGTGTGATACTAACCTTACAGGACTATGGGCTAGGCTACATGAGGTGTGATACTAACCTTATTAAAACATATATGACTATGGGCTAGGTTACATGAGGTGTGATACTAACCTTATTAAAACATATAGGACTATGGGCTAGGCTACATGAGGTGTGATACTAACCTTATTAAAACATATATGACTATGTGCTAGGTTACATGAGGTGTGATACTAACCTTATTAAAACATAGAGGACTATGGGCTAGGCTACATGAGGTGTGATACTAACCTTATTAAAACATATAGGACTATGGGCTAGGCTACATGAGGTGTGATACTAACCTTATTAAAACATACAGGACTATGGGCTAGGCTGCATGAGGTGTGATACTAACCTTATTAAAACAGAGGACTATGGGCTAGGCTACATGAGGTGTGATACTATGATTTGAACAATTCACAAAAAAAGGACTTGTGAATGATGCTGATATTGTTTCTTGTGCTGGGCATAATTCACAAGTGATAATATATAATTCACAAGTGATAGGCTAATATTATAACCCATCAGAACATTATTGACTTAATATTGTCTTTACCTATAATAAATAATATATATGTTTTTATTTAGAATGGACCAGTATCATGCACCTGTCTCAAAACAGGGGCAAGGGGGAACATGTATGTCATCTACAGTATGCACTTCAACAGCGAATGGGGGTAGGTTTTCCCGGGGTTTATTTTCATGTCAGCCAGGTAGGCTAC
This sequence comes from Oncorhynchus masou masou, assembly GCF_036934945.1. Classification (NCBI taxonomy): domain Eukaryota; kingdom Metazoa; phylum Chordata; class Actinopteri; order Salmoniformes; family Salmonidae; genus Oncorhynchus; species Oncorhynchus masou. Next base: position 10,542,801 of record NC_088239.1, on the reverse strand, counting down.
ACTCATGTTGTAAAGAGAAGCAATGTGCTAAACATCAGGAAAGATGATAAATAAATATAGTAGGCATAGACTACAGAAATGTGGTGCAAAATGAGCTCGTGGGTTCGCATGAAGTGTTTGGTTTGATTTTTGATCACATCTGCAATGATGTCAGAGTGATTAGAGGGACAATAGAATGCTGAGTACCATGCAGTTAGCAAGTTTTTAGGCTACTCATGACCAGCAGCAGCATCAGAGCTTGGAGAAGCCTAATTACAATGACTACATTTGACTGCCTTCATGACTCGTGACTGCCTGTGTGGCGGTAATATGGTCAATGTAACAGTCCTAGTCTGGTCTGGTGGTAATATGGTCACTGTAACAGTCCTAGTCTGGTCTGGTGGTAATATGATCACTGTAACAGTCCTAGTCTGGTGGTAATATGGTCACTGTAACAGCCCTAGTCTGGTGGTAATATGGTCACTGTAACAGTCCTAGTCTGGTGGTAATATGGTCACTGTAACAGTCCTAGTCTGGTGGTAATATGGTCACTGTAACAGTCCTAGTCTGGTGGTAATATGGTCACTGTAACAGTCCTAGTCTGGTGGTAATATGGTCACTGTAACAGTCCTAGTCTGGTGGTAATATGGTCACTGTAACAGCCCTAGTCTGGTGGTAATATGGTCACTGTAACAGTCCTAGTCTGGTGGTAATGTGGTCACTGTAACAGTCCTAGTCTGGTCTGGTGGTAATATGGTCACTGTAACAGTCCTAGTCTGGTGGTAATATGGTCACTGTAACAGTCCTAGTCTGGTGGTAATATGGTCACTGTAACAGTCCTAGACTGGTCTGGTGGTAATATGGTCACTGTAACAGCCCTAGTCTGGTGGTAATATGGTCACTGTAACAGCCCTAGTCTGGTGGTAATATGGTCACTGTAACAGTCCTAGTCTGGTGGTAATATGGTCACTGTAACAGTCCTAGTCTGGTGGTAATATGGTCACTGTAACAGTCCTAGTCTGGTGGTAATATGGTCACTGTAACAGTCCTAGTCTGGTGGTAATATGGTCACTGTAACAGTCCTAGTCTGGTGGTAATATGGTCACTGTAACAGTCCTAGTCTGGTGGTAATATGCTCACTGTAACAGTCCTAGACTGGTCTGGTGGTAATATGGTCACTGTAACAGCCCTAGTCTGGTGGTAATATGGTCACTGTAACAGCCCTAGTCTGGTGGTAATATGGTCACTGTAACAGTCCTAGTCTGGTGGTAATATGGTCACTGTAACAGTCCTAGTCTGGTGGTAATATGGTCACTGTAAGAGCCCTAGTCTGGTGGTAATATGGTCACTGTAAGAGCCCTAGTCTGGTGGTAATATGATCACTGTAACAGCCCTAGTCTGGTGGTAATATGGTCACTGTAACAGTCCTAGTCTGGTGGTAATATGGTCACTGTAACAGCCCTAGTCTGGTGGTAATATGGTCACTGTAAGAGCCCTAGTCTGGTCTGGTGGTAATATGGTCACTGTAACAGTCCTAGTCTGGTGGTAATATGGTCACTGTAACCGTCCTAGTCTGGTGGTAATATGGTCACTGTAACAGCCCTAGTCTGGTGGTAATATGGTCACTGTAACAGCCCTAGTCTGGTCTGGTGGTAATATGGTCACTGTAACAGTCCTAGTCTGGTGGTAATATGGTCACTGTAACAGCCCTAGTCTGGTCTGGTGGTAATATGGTCACTGTAACAGTCCTAGTCTGGTGGTAATATGGTCACTGTAACAGCCCTAGTCTGGTGGTAATATGGTCACTGTAACAGTCCTAGTCTGGTGGTAATATGGTCACTGTAACAGTCCTAGTCTGGTGGTAATATGGTCACTGTAACAGCCCTAGTCTGGTGGTAATATGGTCACTGTAACAGTCCTAGTTTGGTGGTAATATGGTCACTGTAACAGTCCTAGTCTGGTGGTAATATGGTCACTGTAACAGCCCTAGTCTGGTGGTAATATGGTCACTGTAACAGTCCTAGTTTGGTGGTAATATGGTCACTGTAACAGTCCTAGTCTGGTGGTAATATGGTCACTGTAACAGCCCTAGTCTGGTGGTAATATGGTCACTGTAACAGTCCTAGTTTGGTGGTAATATGGTCACTGTAACAGTCCTAGTCTGGTGGTAATATGGTCACTGTAACAGTCCTAGTCTGGTGGTAATATGGTCACTGTAACAGTCCTAGTCTGGTGTGGTGGTAATATGGTCACTGTAACAGTCCTAGTTTGGTGGTAATATGGTCACTGTAACAGTCCTAGTCTGGTGGTAATATGGTCACTGTAACAGTCCTAGTCTGGTGGTAATATGGTCACTGTAACAGTCCTAGTCTGGTGGTAATATGGTCATTGTAACAGTCCTAGTCTGGTGGTAATATGATCACTGTAACAGCCCTAGTCTGGTCTGGTGGTAATATGGTCACTGTAACAGTCCTAGTCTGGTGGTAATATGGTCACTGTAACAGTCCTAGTCTGGTGATAATATGGTCACTGTAACAGTCCTAGTCTGGTGGTAATATGGTCACTGTAACAGTCCTAGTCTGGTGGTAATATGGTCACTGTAACAGTCCTAGTCTGGTGGTAATATGGTCACTGTAACAGTCCTAGTCTGGTGGTAATATGGTCACTGTAACAGTCCTAGTCTGGTGGTAATATGGTCACTGTAACAGTCCTAGTCTGGTGGTAATATAGTCACTGTAACAGTCCTAGTCTGGTGGTAATATGGTCACTGTAACAGTCCTAGTCTGGTCTGGTGGTAATATGGTCACTGTAACAGCCCTAGTCTGGTGGTAATATGGTCACTGTAAGAGCCCTAATCTGGTGGTAATATGGTCACTGTAACAGTCCTAGTCTGGTGGTAATATGGTCACTGTAACAGTCCTAGTCTGGTGGTAATATGGTAACTGTAACAGTCCTAGTCTGGTGGTAATATGGTCACTGTAACAGCCCTAGTCTGGTCTGGTGGTAATATGGTCACTGTAACAGTCCTAGTCTGGTGATAATATGGTCACTGTAACAGCCCTAGTCTGGTCTGGTGGTAATATGGTCACTGTAACAGCCCTAATCTGGTGGTAATATGGTCACTGTAACAGTCCTAGTCTGGTGTGGTGGTAATATGGTCACTGTAACAGCCCTAGTCTGGTGGTAATATGCTCACTGTAACAGTCCTAGTCTGGTGGTAATATTGTCACTGTAACAGTCCTAGTCTGGTGGTAATATGGTCACTGTAACAGTCCTAGTCTGGTGGTAATATGGTCACTGTAACAGCCCTAGTCTGGTGGTAATATGGTCACTGTGACAGCCCTAGTCTGGTCTGGTGGTAATATGGTCACTGTAACAGTCCTAATCTGGTGGTAATATGGTCACTGTAACAGTCCTAGTCTGGTCTGGTGGTAATATGGTCACTGTAACAGCCCTAGTCTGGTCTGGTGGTAATATGGTCACTGTAACAGCCCTAGTCTGGTGGTAATATGATCACTGTAACAGTCCTAGTCTGGTCTGGTGGTAATATGGTCACTGTAAGAGCCCTAGTCTGGTCTGGTGGTAATATGGTCACTGTAACAGTCCTAGTCTGGTGGTAATATGGTCACTGTAAGAGCCCTAGTCTGGTCTGGTGGTAATATGGTCACTGTAACAGCCCTAGTCTGGTGGTAATATGGTCACTGTAACAGTCCTAGTCTGGTCTGGTGGTAATATGGTCACTGTAACAGCCCTAGTCTGGTCTGGTGGTAATATGGCCATTGTAACAGTCCTAGTCTGGTGGTAATATGGTCACTGTAACAGTCCTAGTCTGGTCTGGTGGTAATATGGTCACTGTAAGAGCCCTAGTCTGGTCTGGTGGTAATATGGTCACTGTAACAGTCCTAGTCTGGTGGTAATATGGTCACTGTAACAGCCCTAGTCTGGTGGTAATATGATCACTGTAACAGTCCTAGTCTGGTCTGGTGGTAATATGATCACTGTAACAGCCCTAGTCTGGTGGTAATATGGTCACTGTAACAGCCCTAGTCTGGTGGTAATATGGTCACTGTAACAGTCCTAGTCTGGTCTGGTGGTAATATGATCACTGTAACAGTCCTAGTCTGGTGGTAATATGGTCACTGTAACAGTCCTAGTCTGGTGGTAATATGGTCACTGTAACAGTCCTAGTCTGGTGGTAATATGGTCACTGTAACAGCCCTAGTATGGTGGTAATATGGTCACTGTAACAGTCCTAGTCTGGTGGTAATATGATCACTGTAACAGCCCTAGTCTGGTGGTAATATGGTCACTGTAACAGTCCTAGTCTGGTGGTAATATGGTCACTGTAACAGTCCTAGTCTGGTGGTAATATGGTCACTGTAACAGCCCTAGTCTGGTGGTAATATGGTCACTGTAACAGTCCTAGTCTGGTGGTAATGTGGTCACTGTAACAGTCCTAATCTGGTGGTAATATGATCACTGTAACAGCCCTAGTCTGGTGGTAATATGGTCACTGTAACAGTCCTAGTCTGGTGGTAATATGGTCACTGTAACTGTCCTAGTCTGGTGGTAATATGCTCACTGTAACAGTCCTAGTCTGGTGGTAATATGGTCACTGTAACAGCCCTAGTCTGGTGTGGTGGTAATATGGTCACTGTAACAGTCCTAGTCTGGTGGTAATATGGTCACTGTAACAGCCCTAGTATGGTGGTAATATGGTCACTGTAACAGTCCTAGTCTGGTGGTAATATGGTCACTGTAACTGTCCTAGTCTGGTGGTAATATGCTCACTGTAACAGTCCTAGTCTGGTGGTAATATGGTCACTGTAACAGCCCTAGTCTGGTGGTAATATGGTCACTGTAACAGTCCTAGTCTGGTGGTAATATGGTCACTGTAACAGTCCTAGTCTGGTGGTAATATGGTCACTGTAACAGTCCTAGACTGGTCTGGTGGTAATATGGTCACTGTAACAGTCCTAGTCTGGTGGTAATATGGTCACTGTAACAGTCCTAGTCTGGTGTGGTGGTAATATGGTCACTGTAACAGTCCTAGTCTGGTGGTAATATGGTCACTGTAACAGTCCTAGTCTGGTGGTAATATGGTCACTGTAACAGCCCTAGTCTGGTCTGGTGGTAATATGGTCACTGTAACAGTCCTAGTCTGGTGGTAATATGGTCACTGTAACAGCCCTAGTCTGGTCTGGTGGTAATATGGTCACTGTAACAGTCCTAGTCTGGTGTGGTGGTAATATGGTCACTGTAACAGCCCTAGTCTGGTGGTAATATGGTCACTGTAACAGCCCTAGTCTGGTGGTAATATGGTCACCACAACTGCCCTACACACAACACATCCATAGAGCAGTTATATATGCTGTCTTTCCAATGTCCACTTGGCCCATTGGCATCAGTGTTAATCTATTGTTACTTCATATAGAAGAATAATTACTTGGGGAAAGTAGCGTATAGATGTTATTGGGGGGAGGGGGAAGAATATTGTCTGTGAATAGTGTATGATGAGCTGGCATCCTGTATGTGGCCTTATGTGGTTATCACCTTTTCCCACTTCTTCCTGTTCTCAGAGTAAGGGGCTCCCGCTGCCAATCAGACAGGTCCTGGATGAATCGATTGGACCGGCCTTGGATTTGATCCCCCCCCTGTGCCTTCAGAATGTTGACTTTGGTCTGATAATTCCACATCTTGAAGATTCCCATGTAAAGGTGTTTAGTGTTCTTCTGTTCTATGCCAATCCTATGGCACCGTTCCAGATCCTCTGGTGATATACCCACTTCAAGTTCCTCTGATATCAGTTTGACCACGTAGCTGGAAAGGTCCCATTTGACCTTGTCTTCCGGTGAGGACAATATTCTAACGTTGTTTTATCTCATTCTATTTTGTTGCTTGTCTAATTCATGTTCCAAAAGTTTGCAGCTTTGTTTCCAAAAGGTTCGCTCATGTTGGTGCACGTCTAACATAATAGACTACTTCACTTTTTTAGCAAATCTACTTTTTTCATCACAGATTGTAACAGTTTGTTTGCTTTGGTGAAAATTGAGAGCATTTTAGCTATGATTACCTGGATATCTTTTAGCTGTTCATTACTCTCGTTTGCATCTCCAAGTTGTTCCTTGTCTTTTCTGTTGAGGGAAGCCATGGCTTGTAGGGTTCTTGTGGCCATGTCTGTTTAAATGATTGGATCACTGTTGTACATAACTGAACGCTCACTCTCTCCCAGCTAGATAGCTCACTCTCTCCCAGCTAGACAGCTCACTCTCTCCCAGCTAGACAGCTCACTCTCTCCCAGCTAGACAGCTCACTCTCTCCCAGCTAGACAGCTCACTCTCTCCCAGCTAGACAGCTCACTCTCTCCCAGCTAGACAGCTCACTCTCTCCCAGCTAAACAGCTCACTCTCTCCCAGCTAGACAGCTCACTCTCACCCAGCTAGACAGCTCACTCTCTCCCAGCTAGACAGATCACTCTCTCCCAGCTATTTGAGGATATATTGATCTATCGATGTTAGAGGCTTAACTTAAACCTTGTTGTCTGGCTTCTAACCACAGTTTTGTCTGAACAAACCAGAGCTACTCACTCCCCATGCACCTCGTCAAAAACTCTCTCATACTGAGGACAACAGTCAGACCACATAACATGTTAAAGACAAGCTATAGACCAAGGACCCAATTAACTCAATACGGAAGAGTAAATAACAGCAGAGAGGGAACGATTCAGTGCTTGCATTGCATTCATATAGGGATTCACCTTGAGGGATGTGTCGTGCGTGTGTGTGTGTGTGTGTGTGTGTGTGTGTGTGTGTGTGTAGTCTTACCGGGCCTCTGGAGTGTAGCAGTAGCATAGAGCTCGTGTGATATCTTGTACTGGTCGGAGGCGTGGTGGGCAGCCAGTCTCCTTGGAGACAGAGTAGCGTAGCTCCCTATGCCCGAACTCATCTAGGGAATCACATGTGTACAACATCCACGATTATCTAATGTCACTTAAGAATAATGTGAACTTCCATCTTTGCAATGAATATCCACGTATGTAATGCCTTCAGAAAGTGTTCACACCACTTGACTTGTTCCACACTTTGTTGTGATACAGCCTGAATTTAACATTAATACAATTAAAAAATTTGATCACATCACTGGCCTACCAGCATCCCGGAGTAGCGGATTCACTGTTGACGTTGAGACTGGTATTTTGCAGGTACTATTTAATGAAGCTGACAGTTGAGAACTTATGTGTGCGTTTGTTTCTCAAACTAGACACTCTAATGAACTCGGGGCCTCCCACTCTTCTTTCTCAGTTGTGCACCGGGGCCTCCCAGTCCTCATTCTATTATGGTTAGTGCCAGTTTGCACTGTTCTGTGAAGGGGGTAGTACACAGCGTTGTATGAGATCTTCAGTTTCTTGCCAATTTCTTGCATGGAACAGCCATTTCTCAGAAAAAGAATAAACTGATGAGTTTCAGAAGAATGTTCTTTGATTCTGGCCATTTTGAGCCTGTAATCGAAGACACAAATGCTGATGCTCCAGATACTCAACTAGTCTAAAGAAGGCCAATTTCAGAACAACAGTTTTCAGCTGTGCTAACATACATGCAAAAGGGTTTTCTAATCATCAATTAGCCTTATAAAATTATAAACTTGGATTAGCTAACACAACGTGCTTTTGGAACACAGGAGTGATGAATGCTGATAATGGGCCTCTGTATGCCTATAGAAATATTACACTAAAATCAGATTTTTCCAGCTACAATAGTCATTTACAACATTAACAATGTCTACACTATATTTCTGATCAATTATATGTTTTTCTAATGGACAAAAAATGAGGTTTTCTTTCAAAAACAAGGACATTTCAAAGTGACCCCAAACCTTTGACTGATAGTGTAGGTGAGAGAAATTCACCTACACTACCAGTCTAATTGGGGTGGCAGGGTAGCCTAGTGGTTAGAGTGTTGTACTAGTAACCAGAAGGTTGCAAGTTCAAATCCCCGAGCTGATAAGGTACAAATCTGTCGTTCTGACCCTGAACAGGCAGTTAACCCAATGTTCCTAGGCCGTCATTGAAAATAAGAATTTTTTCTTTAACTGACTTGCCTAGTAAAATAAAGGTTAAAAAAATTATAATTCTGAAATGATGAAGACTTTCTGAAGGCACTGTTTGTATCAATATACACCTGGTGCAGGGGGGATGATGACACACAAGCCCCTCCTCCGGCAACTGATGCTATGGCGTTCGGAGGAGACCCCACCCTCAGCGGAGACCCGGTGCCTCCTGTCGTCGTCACGGAAACAGAGGTGCTGTAACCATAACAACAAGTTATGTTATTGTAAATCATTTTTATTTTATTTTATGCATTTTCAATTTGAATAACAATTGCAGTAAGATTATAACTTGTTCTTCTTCCAAAGTAACCAATGACATTCAATCCCCTTCCAAAACAGCCAATGACATTCAATCCCCTTCCAAACCAACCAATGACATTCAATCCCCTTCCAAACCAACCAATGACATTCACTCCCCTTCCAACCCAACCAATGACATGGCCCTCCCTACCTGTAAGGCTTGGCGAGTCGGTTGGCGGGGGACTGTTTGTTGGGTGAGGATGATGAGGAGGAAGAAGGTAGGCGCTGTGTTGTAGCATAGCCAGGTGTGTCTGAGGCTGGACCCAGGCGCTGGAGCTTGCTAGGAGAACCAGACCCTCCACCTCCTCCTCCGGTGAGAGGGGAACTCACACGCTGGGTGGGCAGGGTGGAACTCGGGTAGTAGTGACCTGGAATCAGACGGAACAGAGGTTAAAACAGGGCTTCACAACTCTGTTAGGCATGTTCCCTCTCTAGTGGTAAAGATTAGCATGTTCCCTCTCTAGTGGTAAAGATTAGCATGTTCCCTCTCTAGTGGTAAAGATTAGCATGTTCCCTCTCCAATGTTAACGTTAGCATGTTCCCTCTCTAATGTTAACGTTAGCATGTTCCCTCTCTAATGTTAACGTTAGCATGTTCCCTCTCTAATGTTAACGTTAGCATGTTCCCTCTCTAGTGGTAAAGATTAGCATGTTCCCTCTCCAATGTTAACGTTAGCATGTTCCCTCTCTAGTGGTAAAGATTAGCATGTTCCCTCTCTAATGTTAACATTAGCATGTTCCCTCTCTAATGTTAACGTTAGCATGTTCCCTCTCTAGTGGTTAAGATTAGCATGTTCCCTCTCTAATGTTAACGTTAGCATGTTCCCTCTATAATGTTAACGTTAGCATGTTCCCTCTCTAATGTTAACGTTAGCATGTTCCCTCTCTAATGTTAACGTTAGCATGTTCCCTCTCTAATGTTAACGTTAGCATGTTCCCTCTCTAATGTTAACGTTAGCATGTTCCCTCTCTAATGTTAACGTTAGCATGTTCCCTCTATAGTCGTTAAGATTAGCATGTTCCCTCTCTAATGTTAACGTTAGCATGTTCCCTCTCTAGTGGTTAAGATTAGCATGTTCCCTCTCTAATGGTTAAGATTAGCATGTTCCCTCTCTAATGTTAACGTTAGAAAGTTCCCTCTCTAGTGGTAAAGATTAGCATGTTCCCTCTCTAGTGGTAAAGATTAGCATGTTCCCTCTCTAGTGGTAAAGATTAGCATGTTCCCTCTCTAGTGGTTAAGATTAGCATGTTCCCTCTCTAATGGTTAAGATTAGCATGTTCCCTCTCTAATGGTAACGATTAGCATGTTACCTCTCTAATGGTAAAGATTAGCATGTTCCCTCTCTAGTGGTTCAGATTAGCATGTTCCCTCTCTAATGGTTAAGATTAGCATGTTCCCTCTCTAATGGTTAAGATTAGCATGTTCCCTCTCTTATGGTTAAGATTAGCATGTTCCCTCTCTAATGGTTAAGATTAGCATGTTCCCTCTCTTATGGTTAAGATTAGCATGTTCCCTCTCTTATGGTTAAGATTAGCATGTTCCCTCTCTAATGGTTAAGATTAGCATGTTCCCTCTCTAATGGTTAAGATTAGCATGTTCCCTCTCTAATGGTTAAGATTAGCATGTTCCCTATCTAATGGTAAAGATTAGCATGTTACCTCTCTAATGGTTAAGATTAGCATGTTCCCTCTCTAATGTTAATGCTAGCATGTTCCCTCTCTAATGTTAATGCTAGCATGTTCCCTCTCTTATGGTAAAGATTAGCATGTTCCCTCTCTAATGGTAAATATTAGCATGTTCCCTCTCTAATGGTTAAGATTAGCATGTTCCCTCTCTAATGGTAAAGATTAGCATGTTCCCTCTCTAATGGTAAATATTAGCATGTTCCCTCTCTAATGGTAAATATTAGCATGTTCCCTCTCTAATGGTAAATATTAGCATGTTCCCTCTCTAATGGTAAATATTAGCATGTTCCCTCTCTAATGGTAAATATTAGCATGTTCCCTCTCTAATGGTTAAGATTAGCATGTTCCCTCTCTAATGGTAAAGATTAGCATGTTCCCTCTCTAATGGTAAATATTAGCATGTTCCCTCTCTAATGGTTAAGATTAGCATGTTCCCTCTCTAATGGTAAATATTAGCATGTTCCCTCTCTAATGGTAAATATTAGCATGTTCCCTCTCTAATGGTTAAGATTAGCATGTTCCCTCTCTAATGGTAAATATTAGCATGTTCCCTCTCTAATGGTAAAGATTAGCATGTTCCCTCTCTAGTGGTAAAGATTAGCATGTTCCCTCTCTAATGGTAAATATTAGCATGTTCCCTCTCTAGTGGTTAAGATTAGCATGTTCCCTCTCTAATGGTTAACGTTAGGACTTGGGGAAGGTAAGCTGCTTCTAGATCTGTGTCTAAGGGCAATTTCTCAACGAAGCGGAAGGGACTGGATGCCATGTTCAGTTCCTTGCATCTTTTATGGCATTGTCTCTGTCTCAGTTCTCTTTATGTATAATGTACGTACTGTATAATAACACAATACATTAGCTTTATGTATAATGGTATGTACTCTATAGGAATACAATAAGTTATAATAAAAGCTTAAAGGATTGGATGTCGTGTGTAGTTCCTTGTCACTTGAATGACATGATCTCTCTTTAAATTCGGGTCAGTACAATATTATGTACACATTGTAGGTATATAATATAGATATATACCGGTAGTGATCTGCTGTGCATCTGGTAGGTGGAAGGCACTGCCATGGCTCTGAGAGAAGGAGTCTCCTCCACTACCTCCCCCTGCCTGCTGCCTCTGCTGAGCGGCACGACTAGACGTCACCTAGGGTGGGGGGGAGACGGGAGGGAGGAGAGGAGAGAGAGGGGAAGGAAGGGGGGCGACAACGACAGGATATTACAATTACACCTAACACTTCTTCCACTTCTGTAGGTGTTTATATGGTAACAGATTTATAGAAGCTATAACCTCTAACAGTCTCTATATGGTAACAGATAGATTTATAGAAGCTATAACCTCTAACAGTCTCTATATGGTAACAGACAGATTTATAGAAGCTATAACCTCTAACAGTATTTTTATGGCAACAGATTGATATCCTGTCCAGTTGAAGTCCACTATCAAGTCATTCATTTTGCACCAAGCCACAGTGAGGAAGCTGCCTCTATCCCAACTCAGTGCAGGGTTATCTAATGTATTCCTCTAGATCCTCAGAGACAGTAGCACAGCATATGCTTCTACCTAGCTCAGCTCCTTCACCTCATGCTACTGACAGTCACCATGCATATTCTCTAAAGGTGAACTACACACAGTCACACGCCCCATGCTGAGGCTCGCTGGCAGTGAACACACGATTTAACAATGTGCAGATACAAACACACACACACGCACACTCCATCCTGAGAAAGCTCTTGGCTCCAGGCTGTATTTTCCCTCTATATTAAGCCAAACGCATGTCTGCTGATTACAATGTCTCTTTGGTTACAGTGTCTCTCATTAACACAAGGCCATGATAACTGATTCATCAGACACTGAAGTAATGGATGAAGCCGTTTTAAAACCCGCAGTCATTACTTCAGCAGAAAACCCAGCGAACCAAAATTGGTTCTGTGAATGTTCCCAGAACATTCGTTAGGTCGCGGCAAATGTTCTCGTAACACAAAAACTGCCTAGTCATAATGATGATTATGGAATGTTTGTATAAAACATTTGCCTTATGTTGCAAGAACATTCCTAGAACACATTTAACATGTTCTTATAAGATTCCCAAATGGTTTCATTAGGTTGTGGGATTAATCTGGTGGGAACATTCTGTGGACGTAAAAAAAAAAAAAATGTTCCCATAAAACAGTTGTTCGGATAATTCTACAATGTTTCTTTCTGATGCAAAAAAAACATTAAACTGATGTTACAAGAACGTTCCCAAAACACATTTTGTCTGTTCTTTAAAAGGTTCCCAGAACGTTTCTCTAGGCTGTGGGAACATTGTGTGGATATTACAGAGATAGGTTCCCAAAACACTAAAACTGTCCAGATGTGCTGACAATTAAACACAGGACAGTGCTGCTGTAACAGCCTCCACTCTTCCGGGAAGGCTTTCCGCTAGATATTGGAACATTGCTATAGGGACTTAGTGAGGTCGGGCACGGATGTTGGCCGATTAGGCCTGGCTCGCAGTCAGTGTTCCAATTCATCCCAAAGGTGTTCGATGGGGATGAGGTCAGGGCTCTGCCAGTTCTTCCACATCGATCTCGACAAAGCATTTTTGCTTGGATTTCCCTTTCCCTTGCACATTGTCATGCTGAAACAGCAAAGGACCTTCCCCAAACTGTTGCCACAAAAAACTGTTGTACAGAATTGTCTAGAATGTCATTGTTTTCTGTAGCGTAAAGACTTCCCTTCACTGGAACTAAGGGGCCTAGCCCCAGACCAATATTCCTCATCCACCAAACTTAGCAGTTGGCACTATGCATTGGGGCAGGTAGCATTCTCCTGGCATCCGCCAAACCCAGATTTGTCCGTCCGACTGCCAGATGGTGAAGCGTGATTCATTTCTCCAGAGAATGCATTTCCACTGCCCCAGAATCCAATGGCGGCGAGCTTTACACCACTCCAGCCGACGCTTGGCATTGTGGATGGTGATCTTAGGCTTGTGTGCGGCTGCTCGGCCATGGAAACCCTTTTTTATGAAGCTCCCAACAAACAGTTATTGTGCTGACATTGTTTCCAGAGTCTGTTTGGAACTTGGTAGTGAATGTTGCAACCGAGGACAGACGTTCTGTGAGCTTGCAATATACATTTTTACCTTGTCTTGTAGGTCCACAGAACATTTCAGGAAGTTATATTTAAGTTTGACTTACTGTTAAGTAAATAACATTCTGAATTTGTAGCTTCATAAAGCACAAGAAAGCAGATTGGAATACATCCTCTTTGTGTTTCTATTCAGAGTTAATGGCAATTCACATTTGAGAGTAATATAGAGACGCACAGCATTTTAATTAAATTAATAGGTCATTTGAATAGCATTTAAATCGTACAAACACGATCATATTGTTCACACTTCAGAAATTCACAATTTGCACGTGTGGTTTGAACTTGCAATGTCTGGTACTCAAGCCAGTTTTTTATCCTACGTACCACCAGGGAAGATCTCTTACATTTCCCACATTGTGTTACGTTAGAGCCTTATTCAAAAATGGATTTAAAAAAAATCCTCATCAATCTACACAAAATACCCAATAATGATGAAGCTAAAACTGGTTTAGACAATTCTGTAAATATAACATTTAAAATACCTCATTGGCATAAGTATTCAGACCCTTTGCTATGAGATTGACATGGAAAGGCACACACCTGTCTATATAAGGTTCCACAGTTGACAGTGCATGTCAGAGCAAAAACCAAGCCATGAGGTTCAAGGAATTGTCCGTAGAGCTCCGAGACAGGATTGTGTCGAGGCACAGATCTGGGGAAGGTCCCCAAAAACACAGTGGCCTCCATCATTCTTAAATGGAAGAAGTTTGGAACCACCAAGACTCTTCCTAGAGCTGGCCACTCAGCCAAACTGAGCAATCATGGGAGAAGGGCCTTGGTCAGGGAGGTGACAAAGAACCTAATGGTCACTCTGACGGAGCTCCAGAGTTCCTCTGTGGAGATGGGAAAAACTTCCAGAAGGACAACCATCTCTTCAACACTCCACCAATCAAGACTTCATGGTAGAGTTGCCAGACGGAAGCCACTCCTCAGTAAAAGGCACATGACAGCCCGCTTGGAGTTTGACAAAAGGCACCTAAAAACTCACAAACCATGAGAAACTGGATTCTCCGGTCTGATGAAAGCAAGATCAAACTCTTTAGCCTGAATGTCAAGCGCCACCTCTAGAGGAAACCAGGCACGATTCCTACAGTGAAGCATGGTGGTGGCAGCATCATGCTGTGGGGATGTGTTTTGGCTGCAGGGATAGGGAGTCTCGTCAGGATCGAGGGAAATATGAACAGAGCAAAGTACAGAGAGATCCTTAATTGAAAACCTGCTCCAGAGTGCTCAGGACCTCAGACTGGGGCAAAGGTTCACCTTCCAACAGGAGAATGACCCTAAGCACACAGCCAAGACAACGCATGAGTGGCTTTGGGACAAGGCTCTGAACGTCCTTGAGTGGCCCAGCCAGAGCCGGACTTGAACCCGGTCGAACATCTCTGTATCAGAAAATAGTTCCAACCATCCAACCTGACAGAGTTTGAGAGGATCTACAGAGAAGATGGGAGAAACTCCCCAAATACAGGTGTGCCAAGCTTGTAGTATCATACTCAAGAAGACTTGAAGCTGTAATCGCTGCCAAAGGCGCTTCAACAAAGTACTGAGTAAAGGGTCTGAATACCTACAGTATGTAAACGTGATATTTCAGTTGTTTTTTTTAACTAAATTTGCAAAACATTTCTAAAACCCAGTTTTTTCTTTGTCATTATGGTTTGTAGATTGATGAGGGGAAAATACCATTTAATCAATTTTAGAATAAGGCTGTAACGTAACAAAATGAGGAAAAAGTCAAGGGACCTGAATACTTTCGGAATGCCCAGTATGTCTTCTTTTTTCAGTATATAGT
>NC_088239.1:10507806-10522806 GCF_036934945.1 Oncorhynchus masou masou | reverse complement strand
AGAGAAATAGAAATAGAGAGAGAGAGATGAAGGGAAGGAGAAATAGAGAGAGAGAGAGAGAGAGAGATGAATGGAAGGAGAAATGGAGAGAGAGAGAGATGAAGGGAAGGAGAAATAGAGAGAGAGAGAGATGAAGGGAAGGAGAAATAGAGAGAGAGATGAATGGAAGGAGAAATGGAGAGAGAGATGAATGGAAGGAGAAATGGAGAGAGAGACAGATATGGAGGGAAACAGAGAGAAAGTTAGAGCAGACTTTATCTTATTTCTGAGCAAGCGGCTAGCGGCAGGCGGAAGACTTTTGACATGGAAAACTTGCCTTTATTTGAACCCTTCACAAGGTTAAGCTAGTGAGCATTGCAAAAGGTAAAAACAGTCAATACTGTGCAGTACAGCCCCCCAGTCAAGAGCAGAGTAGAGCAGAGAAGTGAGGGGGATATACAGCCAGCTGAATGCAGCATCAGGATGGTACGGTAGCTCTCCCTGTGCTCTCTAAGTTTGGCACAGAGCCACAACTTATTTCCTCGGTACTGTTCGGCGTCTACTGTATATTCAAAACCTTCCGGTAGCCAGATGAGGGTAACTTTGTCTTGGAGCTATGATTTAACAGCATTATAAGAACAAACTCATCACTTTCATCACCTTCATCATCATCATCATCACCACCATCTTCCTCATCGTCTTGGTGACCTACCTGGTTGTAGCTGTGCACGGCCCCACCGACTTGTCCGCTGCGCTGTGGTGTTGCCGCTGCAGCGCTGTCGCTAAGGGCGAGGGTCTGGTTGCTATGGTAGCTGGCGGAGTACTGGAGAGAAGCATCCGGGGTGGAGTTAAGCTGCAAAGAACTCTGGGAAAGTAGAGAGGGACCTGAAGAGAGAGAACGAGAGAGAGCGAGAGAGAAGAGACGGGAGCCAGAGAGAGACAGAGAAAGAAAGAAAGAGGGAGGGAGAGAGAGAAAGAGAGAGAGCGAGATAGAGAGAGAGAGAGAGACAAAGATAGAAAGAAAGAAAGAAAGAAAGAAAGAGGGAGGGAGAGAGAGAGAGACAAAGAAAGAAAGAAAGAAAGAAAGAGGGAGGGAGAGAGAGAGAGAGAGAGAGAGAGAGAGAGAGACAGAGACAGAGACAGAGAAAGAAAGAAAGAAAGAAAGAGGAGGGAGGGAGGAGGGAGGGAGGGAGGGAGGGAGGGAGGGAGGGAGGGAGGGAGGGAGGGAGGGAGGGGGAGGGAGGGAGGGAGGGAGGGAGGGAGGGAGGGAGGGGAGGAGAAAGAGAGAAAGAAAGAAAGAAAGAAAGAAAGAGGAGAGAGAGAGAGGAGGTAGGGAGAGAGATAGAGAGAGAGAGAGAGAGAGAGAGAGAGA
Organism: Oncorhynchus masou masou; assembly: GCF_036934945.1. Taxonomy (NCBI): domain Eukaryota; kingdom Metazoa; phylum Chordata; class Actinopteri; order Salmoniformes; family Salmonidae; genus Oncorhynchus; species Oncorhynchus masou. The sequence continues at coordinate 10,521,455 of NC_088239.1, read as the reverse complement.
GAGAGAGAGAGAGAGAGAGAGAGAGAGAGATGCATCTATTTAGAACAGGCAGTGCTGCGTTTCAGCCCTTGTTGAGTTTGAAAAAGAATACATAATTAATCAGGAGAGGGAGAGGAGCAAAAGTAGGGGGGTGGAAGGGGAAGAAGAAGAGAAGAAAAAGAAGGGATGAGAGAAGGAGAGAAGAGGAAAGGAAGAAGGGGTGGAGAAAAGGAGAGAAGAGGAGTGTAAAGTAGGAGTATGTAAGTTGAGCTCAGATAAAGTAGAGGAGAGGAGGAGGAGAGAGGAGGAGAGTGGAGGAGACAAGAGAACTCAGATAGAAGAGAGGAGCAGAGAAGGAGAGAGGAGGGGAGAAGGAGAGAGGAGGGGAGGTGTAGAGAGGAGGAGAGAATGAGAGAGGAGAGGAGGAGGAGAGGAGGAGGAGAGAGAAGGGGAGGAGGAGAGCTCGGAGAGAGGAGAGGAGCAGAGGAGGAGAGATGAGGAAAGAAGGAGAGCTCAGATAGAGGAGAGGAGGAGGAGGAGAGAGGAGAGGAGAGGAGAAGGAGAGCTCAGATAGAGGAGAGGAGTGGAGGAGGAGAGAGGAGAGGAGAAGGAGAGCTCAGATAGAGGAGAGGAGTGGAGGAGGAGAGAGGAGAGGAGAAGGAGAGCTCAGATAGAGGAGAGGAGTGGAGGAGGAGAGAGGAGAAGGAGAGCTCATATAGAGGAGAGGAGTGGAGGAGGAGAGAGGAGAGGAGAAGGAGAGCTCAGATAGAGGAGAGGAGTGGAGGAGGAGAGAGGAGAGGAGAAGGAGAGCTCAGATAGAGGAGAGGAGTGGAGGAGGAGAGAGGAGAAGGAGAGCTCATATAGAGGAGAGGAGTGGAGTAAAAATAAGAGAGGAGAAGGAGAGCTCATATAGAGGAGAGGGCGGAGGAGGAGACGGAGAGCTCAGATAGAGGAGGGGAGGGGAGTAGAGAGGAGGGGAGAAGGAGAGAGTAGAAGAAGGAGAGCTCAGATAGAGAAGAGAAGAGGAGAGTAGCGGAGGAAGAGAGAGGAGGGGAGAAGAAGGAGAGTTTAGATAGAGGAAAGGAGCGGAGGAGGAGGAGAGAGGAGAGGAGAAGGGGGAGAGAAGTTAAGCTCAGATAGAGGAGCGGAGGAGGAGAGAAGGGGAAAGGAGAGGAGGAGGAGAAGGAGAGGAGAGGAAGAGAGATTAATGGAGAGAATGGGTTGGAGAGGAGATGAGAAGAGAGAGAGAAGAGGAGAGGAGGAGGAGAGGAGAAGAAGAGAGAGAGGAGAGTATGGGGAGAGGAGTGGAGAAGGAGAAATGAGAGGAGTGGAGAAGGAGAGGAGTTGAGGAGAGAGACGAGTTGAGGAGAGAGAGATATATAGAGAGCAAAAACTGGAAACTGGTCTGAGGAAAGTTAGTGAGAATGTATATATCTTTTTAATCACAGCTCTCTCTATATATATATATTTATGTCCTTTATGCGTTGGCGTCTTAATTTATCATCTGGGCTGTGTGGAGTGATGTCACTTTCAACTGGGGCATGTTTAAACACACACGCACGCATGCACACACACACACACACACACACACACACACACACACACACACACACACACACACACACACACACACACACACACACACACACACACACACACACTAGTGCAAGTTTATACTATCAGTCTCCATCAGCATCAGCTAAGCATTCTGGGTAGAGGTGATTGCCTTTCTTTCACCACACAACACACTCCATTAGAGAGCAACAATCTGCCTGGACTAGAGGGAATACACACACACACACACACACTCCACTAGAGAGCAACAATCTGCCTGGACTAGCCTACAAGGTCAGTGCTTTGTGATGGCCACTCCAATACCTTCATTTTGTTGTCCTTAAGCCTTTTGCCACAACTTTGGAAGTATGCTTGACACACACACACACACACACACACACACACACACACACACACACACACACACACACACACACACACACACACACACACACACACACACACACACACACACACACACACACACACACGAGAATGACATGTCTTCTTTCTTCCGTTTCCAGTTATAACAACATGAATGGGTGAATGGGTCTGTGTTCAGTTTTCATCCTCCCCATCCCCTTATCCATATTCTGACCCCTCTCTCTCTCTCTTCTCTCTCTCTTTCTCTCTTTTCTCTCTCTTCCTCTCTCTCTCTCTCTCTCTCTCCCTCCCTCTCCCTCTCTCTCCCTTTTCTCTCTCTCCCTCTCTCTCTCTCTCTTTTCTCTCTCTCTCCCTCTCTCTCCCTCTCTCTCCCTCTCTCTCCCTCCCTCTCTCTCCCCCTCTCTCTCTCTCTCTCTCCCCCTCTCTCTCTCCCCCTCTCTCTTTGTCCCTCTCTCTCTCTCTCTCTCTCTCTTTCTCTCTCTCTCTCTCTCTCTCTCGCTCTCTCTCTTTGTCTCTCTCTCTCTCCCTCTCTTTGTCTCCCTCTTTCTCTCTCTCCCTCTTTCTCTCTCTCCCTCTCTCTCTCTCTCTCCCTCTCTCTCTCTCTCTCTCTCCCTCTCTCTCTATCTCTCTCCCTCTCTCTCTATCTCTCTCTCTCTCTTTATCTCCCTCTCTCTCTCTCTCTCTCTCTCCCCATCTCCCTCTCTTTTTCTCACTTTGTTTATGTGAGTATAGCACACACACAACCACACACTGACACTCACCACACACACACTGAGCCACTTTGACGTATTCTGACATTTAGTTGAAAGCAGTGTGTGCATCCCCAGATATGCTTGTAGGACAATAGGAGGTTTACATTTCTCAACATAATCTTGAACAGGAAACTACAGCCTCTTTTACCATCTCGGGAACTCAACATGGAGGGCTACACTTGGTTCTCTGTTCTTCAGTTCACCCGTCTTCTTTTTAGAAGTGCTAGCTACATCTCTACACAAGTTCAACCCTCCATTTTGTCTCATTTTGCTGAAAGCCTGGGAATCCCTTCACTTCATCCCTGATCCCCTTCTGCTACCAACATCAATATGAGCGAGAAGACTATCGTTTCTATCCTTTCTTTTCTATCGTTCCTCTGTCTTTTTGTAGTGTGGGATTAAAATTATGTGCAGTGGTGTTTCAGAGCATCCTCTCCTCTCCTCTCCTCTCCTCTCATCTCATCTAATCTCATCTCTACATCTCCTCCTCTCTCCACTTCTCTCATCTCATCTCCTCTCCTCTCTTCTCTACATCTCCTCTCCTCTCTACATCTCCTCTCCTCTCTACATCTCCTCTCCTCTCCTCTCCTCTCTACATCTCCTCTCCTCTCCTCTCTACATCTCCTCTCCTCTCCTCTCTACATCTCCTCTCCTCTCCTCTCTACATCCCCTCTCCTCTCCTTTCTACATCTCCTCTCCTCTCCTCTCCTCTCTACATCTCCTCTCCTCTCCTCTCCTCTCTACATCTCCTCTCCTCTCCTCTCTACATCTCCTCTCCTCTGCTCTCCTCTCCTCTCCTTTCCTCCGCCCATCTCCTCTTTTCCTTCACAAAATACTTTTATTTTAATCCAGATTCCTGGTTCCTATGAATTATTAAACACACGTCACTTTTTTTGGTTCACAGGGAGAATGTCACACACACACACACACACACACACACACACACACACACACACACACACACACACACACACACACACACACACACACACACACACACAACCGTCTGTATCTTTTGTTCCATATAAGAGCTTTTTGTATAATATCAAAGTTGACAGATAAAGGAAAACCCAAACCAGGGTTTCTGTTCTTTCCAACCAAATGGTCCCTTCTCCTCTCAGTGGACTGACTGTCATTGTGAAATCATATCAAGATTCAGGAACAGATGGTAACATCTGACACCTTTTGCCCTTCGGGGGACTGAAAAGATTTGCCATGGGTCCCCAGATCCTCAAAAAGTTCTACAGCTGCACCATCGAGAGCATCCTGACCGGTTGCATCCCTGCCTGGTTTGGCAACTGCTCGGCATCTGAACGTAAGGCGCTATAGAAGGTAGTGGCCCAGTACATTACTGAGGCCAAGCTTCCTGCCATCCAGGACCTCTATACTAGGCGGTGTCAGAGGGAGGCCAAAAATATTGTCAAAGACTTCAGTCACCCAAGTCATAGACTGTTCTCTCTGCTTCCGCACGGGAAGCGGTACCGGAGCTCCAAGTCCAGGACCAAAAAGCTTCTCAACAGCTTCTACCCCCAAGTCACAAGACTGCTGAACAATTAATCAAATGGCCACCCGGACTATTTACATTGACCTCCCCCCTTTGTTTTTTTCCGTCAAGATAGAACTGCCAAAGGGGGAGGAGTTGCAGTCTACTGCAGAGATAGCCTGCAAACTAATGTCATACTTTCCAGGTCCATACCCAAACAGTTCGAACTACTAATTCTGAAAATGACTCTCTCCAGAAATAAGTCGCTCACTGTTGCCGCCTGCTACCGACCCCCCTCAGCTCCCAGCTGTGCCCTGGACACCATTTGTGAATTGCCCCCCATCTAGCTTCAGAGTTTGTTCTGTTAGGTGACTTCAGTCACCCAAGTCATAGACTGTTCTCTCTGCTTCCGCACGGGAAGCGGTACCGGAGCTCCAAGTCCAGGACCAAAAAGCTTCTCAACAGCTTCTACCCCCAAGTCACAAGACTGCTGAACAATTAATCAAATGGCCACCCGGACTATTTACATTGACCTCCCCCCTTTGTTTTTACACTGCTGATACCCTTCCTACATGTACAAATTCCCTCGACTAACCGGTACCCTCGTTATTGTTATTTTATTGTGTTTCTTTATATATTTTTTTACTTTACTTTATTTGGTAAATATTTTCTTAACTCTATTTCTTGAACTCCAAGATGTTCCAAGATGGCGTAGCAGTAAGTCGTCCTGTCGTATCGTCTCTCTGTAAATATCGTCCCTTTTTCGTTTTAGATATTTTTTTTAAATATTTTTCTTCGCATATCTTTAAAAACATTTTTGCTCGCTTCCAAATACTCTCCTGCAACCCGCCTCACCCAATGTAGCTACTTTTCCTAAAGTATTTATATTTACTTCGGAACCGGAACCCCTCAACTGAAGCTAGCCAGCTAACCACCTGCTATGCTAGCGGTCTTCAGCTAACCGGTCATCAGCTAACCCTTAGCTCGGAAAGCTCTCGCCAGTTCGAACAACGCGACGCTAACCAGAGCATAACGGACCTATTTTTTATTTTATTTTTTTTAACCACGGATTCCCACCGTAAACGAAACATCTTTCAGCTGGATCTTCACAACTAGCTATCGAGCTAAACCGCAACCCTGGTTGATTACTCCTGGCCAGCGTTTCCACCCACGTAGCTTGAAGCTAGCCCGGCCAGAGCTCCTGTGCTCATAGCATACTCCTGGGCTACAATACCCGACCCACGACCGGTCTATCGATGTCACTGCATGAAGAGGAATAAACAGACTCACCTCATCGCGACGTCCTCCAAAGGCTAACTCTCTAGCCCCCGCTATCTCCTTGCTTGCTAATTCGGCATGCTAACTGCTAGCTTGTTTAGCCCAGGTCTGCTAACTACTACCTTGTTTACCCCGGCCTGCTAATCTGTTAGCTTGTTAGCACAGGCCTGCTAATCTGTTAGCTTGTTAGCACAGGCCTGCTAACCGTCTGCATCACCGCGTCCCAAACATGCAGTGGCCCATATGTACTTTCTATCTCTTCCCGATTTTTTAAAATTTGTTTATACCTTCCGGAAACCTGCCTCACCCAATGTGATACGGAATCGCAATTATTTTTAATTTTTAGAACACTCAAGAACCTCCAGAAGCTAACCAGCTAACTAGCTACAAGCTATTTAGTCATTGTTAGTTTTTTAACCTGGATAACACTCGCCAGTCCAGCCCCCCTGCCCCCTGGACTCTGATCACTTGGCTACATAGCTGATGCACGCTGGACTGTCCATTAATCACGGTACTCCATTCTGCTTGTTTGTTTTATCTGTCGGCCCTGTTGCCTAGTCAATGCCATTTTACCTGCTGTTGTTATGCTACCTGATTAGCTGTTGTCTCACCCACTGTTTTAGCTAGCTTTCCCAGTTCAACACCTGTGATTACTGTATGCCTCGCTGTATGTCTCTCTCAATTGTCAATATGCCTTGTATACTGTTGCTCAGGTTAGTTATCATTGTTTTAGTTCACAATGGAGCCCCTTGTCCCACTCCTCATAACCCTGATACCTCCTTTGTCCCACCTCCCACATATGCAGTGAACTCACCCATTACAACTAGCATGTCCAGAGATAAAACCTCTCTCATCATCACCCAGTGCCTGGGCTTACCTCCGCCGTACCCGTACCCCACCATACCCCTGTCTGCGCATTATGCCCTGAATATATTCTACCATGCCCAGATACCTGCTCCTCTTATTCTCTGTCCCCAACGCTCTAGGCGGCCAGTTTTGATAGCCTTTAGCCGCACCCTCATACTACTCCTTCTCTGTTCCGCAGGTGATGTGGAGGTAAACCCAGGCCCTGCATGTCCCCAGGCACCCTCATTTGTTGACTTATGTGATCGAAAAAGCCTTGGTTTCATGCATGTCAACATCAGAAGCCTTCTCCCTAAGTTTGTTTTACTCACTGCTTTAGCACACTCTGCTAACCCTGATGTCCTTGCCGTGTCTGAATCCTGGCTCAGGAAGGCCACCAAAAATTCAGAGATTTCCATACCCAACTATAACATCTTCCGTCAAGATAGAACTGCCAAAGGGGGAGGAGTTACAGTCTACTGCAGAGATAGCCTGCAAACTAATGTCATACTTTCCAGGTCCATACCCAAACAGTTCGAACTACTAATTCTGAAAATTACTCTCTCCAGAAATAAGTCGCTCACTGTTGCCGCCTGCTACCGACCCCCCTCAGCTCCCAGCTGTGCCCTGGACACCATTTGTGAATTGCCCCCCATCTAGCTTCAGAGTTTGTTCTGTTAGGTGACCTAAACTGGGATATGCTTAACACCCCGGCAGTCCTACAATCTAAGCTAGATGCCCTCAATCTCACACAAATCATCAAGGAACCCACCAGGTACAAACCTAACTCTGTAAGCAAGGGCACCCTCATAGACGTCATCCTGACCAACTGGCCATCCAAATACACCTCCGCTGTCTTCAATCAGGATCTCAGCGACCAATGCCTCATTGCCTGTATCCTCTACGGTGCCGCAGTCAAACAACCACCCCTCATCACTGTCAAACGCTCCCTAAAACACTTCTGTGAGCAGGCCTTTCTAATCGACCTGGCCCGACCTGGCCCTGGAAGGACATTGACCTCATCCCGTCAGTTGAGGATGCCTGGTCATTCTTTAAGAGTAACTTCCTCACCATTTTAGATAAGCATGCTCCGTTCAAAAAATGCAGAACTAAGAACAGATACAGCCCTTGGTTCACTCCAGACCTGACTGCCCTCGACCAGCACAAAAACATCCTGTGGCGGACTGCAATAGCATCGAACAGTCCCCGCGATATGCAACTGTTCAGGGAAGTCAGGAACCAATACACGCAGTCAGTCAGGAAAGCTAAGGCCAGCTTCTTCAGGCAGAAGTTTGCATCCTGTAGCTCCAACTCCAAAAAGTTCTGGGACACTGTGAAGTCCATGGAGAACAAGAGCACCTCCTCCCAGCTGCCCACTGCACTGAGGCTAGGGAACACGGTCACCACCGACAAATCCATGACTATTGAAAACTTCAACAAGCATTTCTCAACGGCTGGCCATGCCTTCCGCCTGGCTACTCCAACCTTGGCCAACAGCTCCGGCCCCCCCGCAGCTCCTCGCCCTAGCCTCTCCAGGTTCTCCTTTACCCAAATCCAGATAGCAGATGTTCTGAAAGAGCTGCAAAACCTGGACCCGTATAAATCACCTGGGCTTGACAATCTGGACCCTCTATGTCTGAAACTATCCGCCGCCATTGTCGCAACCCCTATTACCAGCCTGTTCAACCTCTCTTTCATATTGTCTGAGATCCCCAAGGATTGGAAAGCTGCCGCAGTCATCCCCCTCTTCAAAGGGGGAGACACCCTGGACCCAAACTGTTACAGACCTATATCCATTCTGCCTTGCCTATCTAAGGTCTTCGAAAGCCAAGTCAACAAACAGGTCACTGACCATCTCGAATCCCACCGTACCTTCTCCGCTATGCAATCTGGTTTCCGAGCCGGTCACGGGTGCACCTCAGCTACACTCAAGGTACTAAACGACATCATAACCGCCATCGATAAAAGACAGTACTGTGCAGCCGTCTTCATCGACCTTGCCAATGCTTTCGACTCTGTCAATAACCATATTCTTATCGGCAGACTCAGTAGCCTCGGTTTTTCGGATGACTGCCTTGCCTGGTTCACCAATTACTTTGCAGACAGAGTTCAGTGTGTCAAATCGGAGGGCATGCTGTCCGGTCCTCTGGCAGTCTCTATGGTGGTGCTACAGGGTTCAATTCTCGGGCCGACTCTTTTCTCTGTATATATCAATGATGTTGCTCTTGCTGCAGGCGATTCCCTGATCCACCTCTACGCAGACGACACCATTCTATATACTTTCGGCCCGTCATTGGACACTGTGCTATCTAACCTCCAAACGAGCTTCAATGCCATACAACACTCCTTCCGTGGCCTCCAACTGCTCTTAAACGCTAGTAAAACCAAATGCATGCTTTTCAACCGATCGCTGCCTGCACCCGCATGCCCGACTAGCATCACCACACTGGATGGTTCCGACCTTGAATATGTGGACACCTATAAGTACCTAGGTGTCTGGCTAGACTGCAAACTCTCCTTCCAGACCCATATCAAACATCTCCAATCGAAAATCAAATCAAGAGTCGGCTTTCTATTCCGTAACAAAGCCTTCTTCACTCACGCTGCCAAGCTTACCCTAGTAAAACTGACTATCCTACCGATCCTCGACTTCGGCAATGTCATCTACAAAATTGCTTCCAACACTCTTCTCAGCAAACTGGATGCAGTTTATCACAGTGCCATCTGTTTTGTCACTAAAGCACCTTATACTACCCACCACTGCGACTTGTATGCTCTAGTCGGCTGGCCCTCGCTACATATTCGTCGCAAGACCCACTGGCTCCAGGTCATCTACAAGGCCATGCTAGGTAAAGCTCCACCTTATCTCAGTTCACTGGTCACGATGGCAACACCCATCCGTAGCACACGCTCCAGCAGGTGTATCTCACTGATCATCCCTAAAGCCAAGACCTCATTCGGCCGCCTTTCGTTCCAGTACTCTGCTGCCTGTGACTGGAACGAATTGCAAAAATCGCTGAAGTTGGAGACCTTTATCTCCCTCACCAACTTCAAACATCAGCTATCTGAGCAGCTAACCGATTGCTGCAGCTGTACATAATCTATTGGTAAATAGCCCACCCATTTTCACCTACCTCATCCCCACAGTTTTTATTTATTTACTTTTCTGCTCTTTTACACACCAATATCTCTACCTGTACATGATCATCTGATCATTTATCACTCCAGTGTTAATCTGCAATATTGTAATTATTCGCCTACCTCCTCATGCCTTTTGCACACATTGTATATAGACTCCCCCTTTTTTTGTCTACTGTGTTATTGAATTGTTAATTGTTTACTCCATGTGTAACTCTGTGTTGTCTGTTCACACTGCTATGCTTTATCTTGGCCAGGTCGCAGTTGTAAATGAGAACTTGTTCTCAACTAGCCTACCTGGTTAAATAAAGGTGAAATAAAAAAAAATTAAAAAAACTGCATTGTTGGTGTAGGGCTTGTAAGTAAGCATTTCACGGTAAGGTTGTATTGAAATAAAATTTGATTTGATAAAGAGTAGGAGCTATGAAACACACACACACACACGGGCACACATACACAAGTATACACTCACACACACACGCACGCCTGCACACACACACACACACACACACACACACACACACACACACACACACACACACACACACCCTGTCATAATGAAATAAGAGCTGTCCGTACGTTCTCCTGTGTTGAATTGGTGAGGGTCCAGTATTCCAGACACCTGCAGGGATCTGATGCAGGAGTCGACCATCTCCAGTCCTGTGGTCAACTCATCCTCTATGTCCTTCTGGCCATCCGCTGCACAGGAAACAGGAAACATGGGCAATAGGTTAGTCTGGGTAACAGTTGTGACACAACCACAACCTTACATAAGACATACAGTGCCTTCAAAAGGTATTCAGACGCCTTGACTTTCTCCACATTTTGTTCCGTTACAGCCTTATTCTAAAATGGATTAAATATTTTTTTCCTCATCAATCTACACACAATAACCCGTAATGACAAAGCAAAAACAGGTTTTTAGAAATGTATTGTAATTTATAAAACATAAAAAACGGAAATATCACATTTACGTAAGAATTCAGACCCTTTACTCAGTACATTGTTGAAGCATCTTTGGCAGCGATTACAGCTTCGAGTCTTCTTGGGTATGACGCTACCAGCTTGGCACACCTGTATTTGTGGAGTTTCTCCCATTCTTCTCTGCAGATCCTCTCAAGCTCTGTCAGGTTGGATGGTTGGAACTATTTTCTGATCTCTCCAGAGTTGTTTGATCGAGTTCAAGTCCGGGCTCTGGATGGGCCACTCAAGGACTTGTCCCGAAGCCACTCATTCGTTGTCTTAGCTGTGTGCTGAGGGTCGTTGTCTTGGCTGTATGCTTTGGGTCGTTGTCTTGGCTGTGTGCTTAGGGTCGTTGTCTTGGCTGTGTGCTGAGGGTCATTGTCTTGGCTGTGTGCTTAGAGTCGTTGTCTTGGCTGTGTGCTTAGGGTCGTTGTCTTGGCTGTGTGCTGAGGGTCGTTCTCCTGTTGGGAGCTAACCTTCGCCCCAGTCTTAGGTCTTGTGCGCTCTGGAGCAGGTTTTCATTAAAGAGCTCTCTGTACATTGCCCCATTCATCTTTGTCTCGATCCTGACTAGACTCCCAGTCCATGCTAATGAAAAACATCCACACATCATGATGCTGCCACCACCATGCTTGACCGTAGGGATGGTGGCAGGTTTTTTCCAGATGTGATGTTTGGCATTCAGGCCAAATAGTTCAATCTTGGTTTCATCAGACCAGAGCATCTTGTTTCTCCTGGTCTAAGAGTCTTAAGGTGCCTTTTGACAAACTCCAAGTGGGCTGTCATGTGTCGTTTACTGAGGAGTGGCTTCTGTCTGGCCACTCTACCATAAAGGCCTGATTGGTGGAGTGCTGCAGAGATGGATGTCCTTCTGGAAAGTTCTCCCAGCGTTTAATTTAATTCAGGCAATTCTTATTTACAATGACGGCCTACCAAAGGGCAAAAGGCCTCCTGCTGGGACAACACAACACTGCACAGAGAGATACCTAACACAATAACATAGCATGGTAGCCGCACATGACAACAACATGGTGGCAACACAACATAGCAGCAGCACAACATGGTGGCAACACAACACACAGTACAAACATTATTGGGCACAGACAACAGCACAAAGGGAAGAAGGAAAAGACAACAATACATCACACAAATCAGCCACAACTGTCAGTTGTGTCAGTTGTGTCTATGATGGAGTCTTTGAATGAAGTGACCAAGGCCCTTCTCCCACGATTGCTCAGATTGCTCAGTTTGCCCGGGCGGCCAGTTCTAGGAAAAGTATTGGTGGTTCTAAACTTCTTCCATTTAAGAATGATGGAGGCCACTGTGCTCTTGGGGACCTTCAATGCTGCAGACATGTTTTGGTATCCTTCCCCAGATCTGTGCCTCGACACAGTCTCTTAGCTCTGTGGACAATTCAGATGACCTCTTGGCTTGGTTTTTGCTCTGACATGCACTGTTTAACTGTGTGACCTTATATAGACAGGTGTGTGCCTTTCCAAATAATGTCCAATTAATTGAATTTACCACAGGTGGACTCCAATCAAGTTGTAGAAACATCTCAAGGATGATCAATGGAAACAGGATGCACCTGAGCTCAATTTCTGTTTTCGCCTTGTCATTATGGGTATTGTGATGTCATTATGAGGAATTGTGATGTCTTTATGGGGTATTGTGATGTCATTATTTAATGTATTTAATTTATTTTATTTATTTTGCTCCTTTGCACCCCATTATTTTTATTTCTACTTTGCACATTCTTCAAATCAAAATCTACCATTCCAGTGTTATACTTGCTATATTGTATTTACTTTGCCACCATGGCCTTTTTTTGCCTTTACCTCCCTTATCTCACCTCATTTGCTCACATCGTATATAGACTTGTTTATACTGTATTATTGACTGTATGTTTGTTTTACTCCATGTGTAACTCTGTGTCGTTGTATGTGTCGAACTGCTTTGCTTTATCCTGGCCAGGTCGCAATTGTAAATGAGAACTTGTTCTCAACTTGCCTACCTGGTTAAATAAAGGTGAAACAAACAAAAAAATAAACAAAAATAATGAGGTATTGTGATGTCATTATGGGGTATTTTGATGTCATTATGGGGTATTGTGATGTCATTATGGGGTATTGTGATGACATTATGGGGTATTGTGATGACATTATGGGGTATTGTGATGTCTTTATGGGGTATTGTGATGTCTTTATGGGGTATTGTGATGACATTATGGGATATTGTGATGTCATTATGGGGTATTGTGATGTCTTATGGGGTATTGTGATGTCATTATGGGGTATTGTGATGACATTATGGGGTATTGTGATGACATTATGGGGTATTGTGATATCTTTATGGGGTATTGTGATGTCATTATGGGGTATTGTGATGTCATTAGGGGGTATTGTGATGTCATAATGGGGTATTGTGAGAAGATTGAAGAGGATTTTTGTTTACTTAATTCACTTTAGAATAAGACTGTAACATAACAAAACGTTCCTAAGGCACTATTATGGTTAGTGATTATAAATAAAAACATCTAATGAAAAATATAGCATTTTACACTTACCTTGGGTGTTCCAGCGAAACTGGTCATCTACCGAACTGCAAGAAAACAAACACAAGATTTGAGGTTCTGAAAACAAATGTATGATATGGAGTTGATCATACTGTAACATCATAGTTAAGATTGAAACTATTTAGTGCATAACATCTGACGTGAAGTAAACAAACAAGCTGTAACAGTGGCGATCGGATATTCAGCACCATTGAAGCAGACAGCGACGGAAAAGGTATTCTGAATTTCAGCACCACGGAACAGCCTGGAAGGGAAAGCTCTACTGCAAAACTCTGTTAGCTAGTCAGTTGTAAAACTCTGTTAGCTCGTCAGTTGTAAAACTCTGTTAGCTAGTCAGTTGTAAAACTCTAGTCAGTTGTAAAACTCTGTTAGCTAGTCAGTTGTAAAACTCTGTTAGCTCGTCAGTTGTAAAACTCTGTTAGCTAGTCAGTTGTAAAACTCTGTTAGCTAGTCAGTTGTAAAACTCTAGTCAGTTGTAAAACTCTGTTAGCTAGTCAGTTGTAAAACTCTGTTAGCTAGTCAGTTGTAAAACTCTGTTAGCTCGTCAGTTGAAAAACTCTGTTAGCTCGTCAGTTGAAAAACTCTGTTAGCTCGTCAGTTGAAAAACTCTGTTAGCTAGTCAGTTGTAAAACTCTGTTAGCTAGTCAGTTGTAAAACTCTGTTAGCTAGTCAGTTGTAAAACTCTGTTAGCTAGTCAGTT
>NC_088239.1:10497806-10502806 GCF_036934945.1 Oncorhynchus masou masou | reverse complement strand
TGTAAATCAGTCATTTTTAGAGCCTGGCTAAGGGTACAGCACGTAGCTTAATTAGCATGTAGCCTTGGAGCCATGCCATCGTTTCCCAAACTTGGCCTGGGAAGCACAAGGAGTGCACATTTTGGTTTTTCCCTTGCATTTCACAGCTAATGATTGCATGATGAGTTGATTATTTCAGTCAGTTGTGTAGTGCTGGGGCAAAACCCCAAACCCAAGACATAGACTGTTCTCTCTGCTACTGCACGGCAAGCGGTACCAGAGCACCACGTCTAAGACCAAAAGGCTCCTTAACAGCTTCAACCCTCAAGCTCACGTGGCGCGGAGAAATAACTAGTAGGGCACTGACGACTGGCAATGTTGCTAGCTAGCATGCTAAACATATCTAGCAAGCTAATGTTATCTGTTGTCGATGCACCATTCCACTGACGACTGGCAATGTTGCTAGCTAGCATGCTAAACATATCTAGCTAGCTAATGTTATCTGTTGTCGATTCACCATTCCACTGACGACTGGCAATGTTGCTAGCTAGCATGCTAAACATATCTAGCTAGCTAATGTTATCTGTTGTCGATGCACCATTCCACTGACGACTGGCAATGTTGCTAGCTAGCATGCTAAACATATCTAGCTAGCTAATGTTATCTGTTGTCGATGCACAATTCCACTGACGACTGGCATTGTTGCTAGCTAGCATGCTAAACATATCTAGCTAGCTAATGTTATCTGTTGTCGATGCACCATTCCACTGACGACTGGCAATGTTGCTAGCTAGCATGCTAAACATATCTTGCTAGCTAATGTTATCTGTTGTCGATGCACCATTCCACTGACTACTGGCAATGTTGCTAGCTAGCATGCTAAACATATCTAGCTAGCTAATGTTATCTGTTGTCGATGCACCATTCCACTGACGACTGGCAATGTTGCTAGCTAGTATGCTAAACATATCTAGCTAGCTAATGTTATCTGTTGTCGATGCACCATTCCACTGACGACTGGCAATGTTGCTAGCTAGCATGCTAAACATATCTAGCTAGCTAATGATATCTGTTGTCGATGCACCATTCCAGAGATTAGCCAGCTGGCTAGGTTATGGCTGGTTCTGGAGCTGGATTTGTCATAAGCATTTAGGGAAAACTTCACCACAGATGGATAGGGGAAACCAGATGGACAGGGGAAACCAGATGGATAGGGGAAACGAGATGGATAGGGGAAACGAGATGGATAGGGGAAAACAGATGGACAGGGGAAACCAGATGGATAGGGGAAACCAGATGGATAGGGGAAACCAGATGGACAGGGGAAACCAGATGGATAGGGGAAACCAGATGGATAGGGGAAACCAGATGGATAGGGGAAACCAGATGGATAGGAGAAACCAGATGGATAGGGGAATCCAGATGGACAGGGGAACCCAGATGGATAGGGGAAACCAGATGGACAGGGGAACCCAGATGGACAGGGGAATCCAGATGGACAGGGGAACCCAGATGGATAGGAGAAACCAGATGGATAGGGGAAACCAGATGGATAGGGGAAACCAGATGGACAGGGGAAACCAGATGGACAGGGGAAACCAGATGGACGGTGGAAACCAGATGGATAGGGGAAACCAGATGGACAATAATAATATGGTAATATGGATAGCCTAGCTGTTGAACGGTTTGGTAATATGGATAGCCTAGCTGTTGAACGGTTTGGTAATATGGATAGCCTAGCTGTTGAACGGTTTGGTAGTATGGATAGCCTAGCTGTTGAACGGTTTGGTAATATGGATAGCCTAGCTGTTGAACGGTTTGGTAGTATGGATAGCCTAGCTGTTGAACGGTTGGGTAATATGGATAGCCTAGC
The DNA here is from genome assembly GCF_036934945.1 of Oncorhynchus masou masou. Classification (NCBI taxonomy): domain Eukaryota; kingdom Metazoa; phylum Chordata; class Actinopteri; order Salmoniformes; family Salmonidae; genus Oncorhynchus; species Oncorhynchus masou. Next base: position 10,500,954 of record NC_088239.1, on the reverse strand, counting down.
TGTTGAACGGTTTGGTAGTATGGATAGCCTAGCTGTTGAACGGTTTGGTAGTATGGATAGCCTAGCTGTTGAACGGTTTGGTAATATGGATAGCCTAGCTGTTGAACGGTTGGGTAATATGGATAGCCTAGCTGTTGAACGGTTTGGTAATATGGATAGCCTAGCTGTTGAACGGTTTGGTAATATGGATAGCCTAGCTGTTGAACGGTTGGGTAATATGGATAGCCTAGCTGTTGAACGGTTTGGTAATATGGATAGCCTAGTGCAACGACTCCTCTCATGATGCACGCCGTAAAAGATATGTAACAACAGGTTGAGAGCATCCGACACAAAACAAAACACTAATACAAATGTAACAACAGCACAAAATATGTTCATTATAGGATCGAGACTGGTTTCTAGCTGCACCAATCAAAGCAGTCGAACATGGTCAAAACCATTCATCTGGGAGTGAAGGTCAATCATAATACTCAAATTTGTACCATTTAGAAAATATATTTATTTATATATATTTATTTTTTTAATACAGACTAGCTCAAGAATAATTGAAACTTGACAAGTTATCCAACGGATAGTGATCATTTGCTGGTTTAAAAGAAATATGAAATAAGACGAGGTGCAAAAAAAACATGGCTCAGGCGGCCAAGTGCAAGTGAAAAGGTGCCACATCGGATTTCCCACTTCAAACCCAAATACATCAGACTTTGACAAAAAAACATTTACTTAAATCCTTGTGCAACGTCATGGTTAAGATATGGTCATTGTCTTTCAGCTGAAAAAAAGGCAATTTCCGCTCTAGTGGGCGTTCAAAGCAGAATCTCACACACACACACACACACACACACACACACACACACACACACACACACACACACATTTACACAAACACAGCCAATGAAATCTTTAGCTCATGTTTCTTTAACTTTGTTTATGGTCTAATGCCTCGTTAGCCGCAGATCATCTGGACTAGGTATACAGCCAGCCCATCTGTCCATCTGTCTGGGAATATCTATCTGTCAGGCTAGCTGGCTGGCTGGCTCTTCAGCAGTTTGGCTGTTCTGCTCAGCCTGCAGCCAAACTGTGGTTATAATCTAGATGATTTTATAGTATCAACCTTCCAAACCTCATAAACAGATCGACACAGCAGTCACTCCTCTCTGGATCTGGCTGCTGCTCTATTTCTCTCTCTCCCCCTCTTCCTTTGTCTCCCTCCCTCCCTGGCATCGTGTGGCCAGGCCGTATCTAGTCTGTGCCACTATCGGGTGTTTGGGAAAGATAAGCTGCATTTGCATTACGTGTAAATTCGTTCACTCTTTTGTTGCTGCTAATTCTCCTGAAGATGAACTTCCTGTTTTACATACATTCACTGAAAACATAAACACACGGTTATATTAACAGTACTGACCTTTTCATGGAGCCTAATTCTGGTAATCTAATAGCCTTACCACCAATCAAGCAACATTATGGACCTGAGATGGAGAGATGGACCTTCTTTTTTTTACCCCCCTTTTCTCCCCCATTTCGTGGTTTCCCATTGTTAGTAATTACTACCTTGTCTCATCGCCACAAGAGACGGGAGAGACGAAGGTCGAAAGCCATGCGTCCTCCGAAACACAACCCAACCAAGCCGCACTGCTTCCTAACACAGCGCATCCAACCCGGAAGCCAGCCGCACCAATGTGTCGGAGGAAACACTGTTCACCTGGCGACCTTGGTTAGCGCGCACTGCGCCCTGGCCCCGGCCCACCACAGGAGTCGCTACTGCGCGATGAGACAAGGATATCCCTACCGGCCAAACCCTCCCTAACCCGGACGACGCTGGGCCAATTGTGCGTCACCCCACGACCTCCCGGTCGCGGCCGGCTGCGACAGAGCCTGGGCGCGAATCCAGAGTCTCTGGTGGCACAGCTGGTGCTGCGATGCAGTGCCCTGGACCACTGCGCCACCCAGGAGGCAGAAGACAGTAAATCTCAATCTCAGACCAAAATAATGGTGTTCCAAAAAAGGTCCAGTCGCCAGGACCACAAATACAAATTCCATCTGGACGCCATTTCCCTAGAACATACAAAACAACTATACATACCTTGGCCCTAAACTTCAGCTTCACAGGTAACTTCCACAAAGCTGTGAACGATCTGAGAGACAAGGCAAGAAGGGCATTCGATGCCATCAAAAGGAACATAAAATTCGACATACCAATTAGGATCTGACTAAAAACACTGGAATGAGTAAAATACCCATTGCCCTTCATGGTTGTGAGGTCTGGGGTCCGTCATAGAGCTCATTGCCCTTCATGGTTTTGAGGTCTGGGGTCCGTCATAGAGCCCATTGCCCTTTATGGTTGTGAGGTCTGGGGTCCGTCATAGAGCCCATTGCCCTTCATGGTTGTGAGGTCTGGGGTCCGTCATAGAGCCCATTGCCCTTCATGGTTGTGAGGTCTGGGGTCCGCTCACCAACCAAGAATTCACTAAATTGGACAAACATGAAATTGAGACTTCACATGCAGAATTCTGCAAAAATGTACACGTATACAACGTTAAACACCAAATAATGCATGTAGAGCAGAATGAGGCCGAGACCCGCTAAATATCAAATGGGATAAACTGTCTCCCTCCATTTCTCTCCCCTCTCCAATGCTCTCCCATCTCCTCTCTCCCTCTATTTCTCTCCCATCTCCTAACTCTCTCCATCTCTCTCCCCTCGATCCCTCCCTCCCTCACTCACTCCCTCTATCACTATTATCTTTCCTCTATCCATCTAATTCCCCTTTCTTCCCTCTCTCCATATATGTCTATTCTCTTCCCTCCCTCTCTCCATCTCAACACCCATCTCTCCCCTCTCTTCCCTCTCTCCATCTATCTCCATTATCCTCCCTCTCTCCATCTCTCTCCCCTGGCTTCCCTCGCTCCATCGCTCTCCCCTCTCCATCTATCTCTCCTCTCTTCCATCTCTCTCCCCTCTCCCCCTTCTCTCCATCTCTCTCCCCTCTCTTCTCTCCCTCCATCGATCTCCCCTCTCCTCCCTCCCGCTCTCAATCTCTCTCTCCTCCCTCCCTCTCTCCATCTATCTCCATTCACCTCCTGATCTCCTTCTATCTCTCCTCCCTCCCTCTCTCCTCTCTCTCCTCCCTCGCTCCATCTCTCGCCCC
>NC_088239.1:10467806-10492806 GCF_036934945.1 Oncorhynchus masou masou | reverse complement strand
CCATTCTACCGGTCTACCATACTACCAGTCTACCATTCTACCAGTCTGCCACTCTACCGGTCTACCATTCTACCGGTCTACCATTCTACCGGTCTACCATTCTACCGGTCTACCAGTCTACCATTCTACCAGTCTACCATTCTACCAGTCTACCATTGTGTAGAGAAAGAAGTCGGTTCTGTGCTCAACTAAGGCTGAGAAAGTCTGTGAATAAATCCCAGTGTTGCCAGTCTCTCCAGAGAGCAGAGCGTGTCTTGCATAGTAAGCAGCAGTAACATATTTATTAAGGCTTTTACTCACTGAAAATTGCCATAGAAAACTTTAAAGGGCAGCTAAATTTAAAACAAACTTCCCTAGTTGAAAACTAGGGAACTGATGTTAACTTTGATTGTAGTGTGAAACTTTACTACAATGTGTAAATAGCATTATTTTGGTGATAAAGTCAGTATCTTCCAAACTGAGATTTGCGAGATTTAGGTAAGCAGTTAAGTTCCTAGATACGGTTTTGTTTTGATTTCAACCATGCCCACAAGTACAGAATGGAAACGCCTGTGGAGAATTGCTATGCACGGAGAAACAGCTGTGCGGATTGAGCTCTATCCAATCACCTCCAGACAGTCAAATCAAATCAAGCTTTCTTTATATAGCACATTTCAGATATGAATGCAACGCACAGGAAAAAACATGAATAAAGAAGTAAGGGAAAATAAAAATATGTACAACACAACAAACATGAGTATCCAAAACTAAAGAATAACACTAACAACTGAAAGATTAAAAAACACCCAGAGGAAAAGCAAAGCTCAAAAGGTGTGTTTTAAGATCTCTTTTAAATATGTCCACAGTGTCGGCCCCCCTCAGGTTCTCTGGCTGTTCCAGAGGCTGGGGGCATAGTAACTAAAGGCTGTCTCTCCATGCCTCTTGGTCCCCCTCAGGTTCTCTGGCAGGTTATTCCAGAGGCTGGTGTCATGTCTTATTATGTCTTGTTCCTGTTCTTTCTCTTCACTCTGTCTCTCTCTGCTGGTCTTATTAGGTTACCTTCTCTTTCTCTCCTTCTCCAGCTGTTCCTCATCTCCTCTAACTACCTTGTTCACCCTTTCCCCACCTGTTCCCTTTTTCCCTCTGATTAGGTCTCTATTTCTCTCTCTGTTCCTGCTACTTTCGGTGTCAGATTCTCGTTTGAGTTTCTCATGCCAGAAGCAAGCTATCGTCTCGTTTGCTTCATCCTTGTCCTATCCTGTCGGAATCTGCCTGGCAGGTGCATCCTGTACTCAGCTAACTGTCTTTCGTTTGCACTGTGTCCAGTTCATCTGATGCTACGTGAGATCAGGTACCACTGCTCCTCTGTGACCCGCGCCTACCCAGAGCGACCTGCAGCCTGTCGCCGCTAACCCAGCTATTCTCCTCTGCTGCTAAGAAGGGGACTCTCTTGTTATTTATCAGAGGGACTTTATGTTTCATTTGTCGCCCTCTCTGCGGGTTGTCTATTTTTGCCATTATCTACGTCTGAAGAGGATCTATGTCTTTCCTGTGTTCTCATTAAAGAACTCTGTTTTTGTTAAACCGCTTTTGGGTCCTCACTCAAGTGCATAACAGCTGGGGTCATAATAACTAAAGGCTGCCTCTCCATGCCTCTTGGTCCCCCTCAGGTTCTCTGGCAGGTTGTTCCAGATGCTGGGGTCATAATAACTAAAGGCTGTCTCTGCATGTCTCTTGGTCCCCCTCAGGTTCTCTGGCAGGTTGTTCCAGAGGCTGGGGTCATAATAACTAAAGGCTGTCTCTCCATGCCTCTTGGTCCCCCTCAGGTTCTCTGGCAGGTTGTTCCAGATGCTGGGGTCATAATAACTAAAGGCTGTCTCTCCATGCCTCTTGGTCCCCCTCAGGTTCTCTGGCAGGTTGTTCCAGATGCTGGGGTCATAATAACTAAAGGCTGTCTCTGCATGTCTCTTGGTCCCCCTCAGGTTCTCTGGCAGGTTGTTCCAGATGCTGGGGTCATAATAACTAAAGGCTGTCTCTGCATGTCTCTTGGTCCCCCTCAGGTTCTCTGGCAGGTTGTTCCAGATGCTGGGGTCATAATAACTAAAGGCTGTCTCTCCACGTCTCTTGGTCCTGGGCTTTGGGGTAGAGTGGATGAGTCTCTGTGAGAGAGAAATGGCAGCACCTTGACAATGCTCCTCAGGTGGTAAAAAGCTGTTTCGGTCACATTCCTAATGTGTGATTCGAAATTGAGTTCAGAATCTATAATGACACCTAGCTGAGACAGACCTTCCCGTTACAACTCGCCTCGGATTTGTTTACATAACACAACATGACATTGCCAAGGTTATATTGAAAGAACACTTCACTGAGTGGCCACATGCTGATGTGTTTGATAGTGACCAGTCTGTTTGGGGCAAAATGACAATTGACACGATGCCAAAATTCTAAACTCATTCGCAAAGCATGTTGTGTCCCACCGCAAACTGTTTTGTAACACGATTCACTATGAAACACTGCAGGACAGACACACTCTGGTAATAGATAGTGAGAGAGTTGGAAAAACAAAACGGCATGGTCCCCACCCGTGGGCTTCATGGACACAGAGATAGAACTTAGCGAGCCAGCTTGTGATTTTGGACCCTGATAAAGAGTGTAGCTTGTGCTTCCTTTACCACCGTTTGACAGCTTGCTGATGAACTTGTAGACATGTTCTCAGAAATCAGTCCTGAGCACAGCCAGCAGCAGCAGCTAGCTCAATACTCTCTAGAGTGCACTGACTATAGTTTTCATGCACATTGTTTAACTAGAGAAATACTGCAACAAACACCAGCTAGATGTGAATTGCGCGACTTAAGGGCCATTCACACCTAGAACAATTTTGTTTTTTTGATTATTATTATTTGTGTACTTGTTTGACTTTTTAGCTGCAATGTTCGTAGCCACTAACACAAGTATTTCACTGCAATAACATCTCCTAAACTCTGTAAACGCCCAATAAACTTTCACTACATTTTACTGCAATAACATCTCCCAAACTGTGTAAACGCCCAATAAAATTTCACTACATTTTTTGGTTTGATAATGATGACGACAACTATTTAAAAGTGAAGTCCCCTGTGACGATTAAAATGTTGACGACCAATCAAAATGTTAGGTGTGCGAGGCTGCTCGGCAAGGAGAGGAGGCAGAGAGCACGGTAAACCTGCCTGAATAACTGGGCATGTGTGGGCATACTGCTGTTCACATGAATTATAGGATGACTTGGGAGAATGATGATTGGATGGTGATGATACATTGATAAGATTCCAAACGAGGCCGTTATAAAAATGAAAATGACTTGCCAAAGCCTTGATTAATGACAACGAGGCATGCAAAAGCCTTGATTAACGACAACGAGGCATACAAAAGCCTTGAATAACGACAACGAGGCATGCCAAAGCCTTGATTAACGACAACGAGGCATACAAAAGCCTTGAATAACGACAACGAGGCATGCAAAAGCCTTGATTAACGACAACGAGGCATGCAAAAGCCTTGATTAACGACAACGAGGCATGCAAAAGCCTTGATTAACGACAACGAGGCATGCAAAAGCCTTGATTAACGACAACGAGGCATGCAAAAGCATTGATTAACGACAACGAGTCATGCAAAAGCCTTGATTAACGACAAAGAGGCATGCAAAAGCCTTGATTAACGACAACGAGGCATGCAAAAGCCTTGATTAACGACAACGAGGCATGCAAAAGCCTTGATTAACGACAACGAGGCATGCAAAAATTAACATGCTGACAAAAATATGCGCTGGTCAAATGACGTTTGTACTTACTATTACTATACAGTAAAATAGGAGTTTCTATATCATACTCATTACATATACTTATAGTATTACTTGTCACTGTGACAATGAAAACATCCCGAAAGCATTGAATGGTGTACAAATGTTGTATACAGCGTGCAGTAGAATGTTTTGTATACAGCATGCAGTAGAATGTTGTACACAGCGTGCAGTAGAATGTTGAACACAGTGTGCAGTAGAATGTTGTATACAGCGGGCAGTAGAATGTTGTATACAGTGTGGAGTAGAATGTTGTACACAGCGTGCAGTAGAATGTTGAACACAGTGTGCAGTAGAATGTTGAACACAGTGTGCAGTAGAATGTTGTATACAGCGTGCAGTAGAATGTTGTATACAGCGTGCAGTAGAATGTTGTACACAGCGTGCAGTAGAATGTTGAACACAGTGTGCAGTAGAATGTTGTATACAGCGGGCAGTAGAATGTTGTGTACAGCGTGCAGTAGAATGTTGTATACAGCGTGCAGTAGAATGTTGTACACAGCATACAGTAGAATGTTGTTTACAGCATGCAGTAGAATGTTGTATACAGCGTGCAGTAGAATGTTGTATACAGCGTGCAGTAGAATGTTGTATATAGCGTGCAGTAGAATGTTGTATACAGCAAGCAGTAGAATGTTGTATACAGTGTGCAGTAGAATGTTGTATACAGCGTGCAGTAGAATGTTGTATACAGCGTGCAGTAGAATGTTGTATACAGTGTGCAGTAGAATGTTGTATACAGCGTGCAGTAGAATGTTGTATACAGCGTGCAGTAGAATGTTGAACACAGCGTGCAGTAGAATGTTGTATACAGCGTGCAGTAGAATGTTGTATACAGCGTGCAGTAGAATGTTGTATACAGCGTGCAGTAGAATGTTGTATACAGCGTGCAGTAGAATGTTGTATACAGCGTGCAGTAGAATGTTGAACACAGCGTGCAGTAGAATGTTGTATACAGCGTGCAGTAGAATGTTGTATACAGCGTGCAGTAGAATGTTGTATACAGCGTGCAGTAGAATGTTGTATACAGCGTGCAGTAGAATGTTGTACACAGCGTGCAGTAGAATGTTGTATACAGCGTGCAGTAGAATGTTGAACACAGCGTGCAGTAGAATGTTGTATACAGCATGCAGTAGAATGTTGTATACAGTGTGCAGTAGAATGTTGTATACAGCGTGCAGTAGAATGTTGTATACAGCGTGCAGTAGAATGTTGTATACAGTGTGCAGTAGAATGTTGTATACAGCAAGCAGTAGAATGTTGTATACAGCGTGCAGTAGAATGTTGTACACAGCGTGTGTCAGGATTTGGCCAGGGTTGTTCCGGGTTTTGGTCAGTAGATGTCCCCATTGTGCTTTTTGTCCCTATGTTTTTCCCTTGATCCCCATTATTATTTGCACCTGTGTCTCGTTTCCCCTGATTGTATTTAAACCCTTTGTTTCCCTCAGTTCTGTGCTCTGTGTTTGTATGTTAGCACCCTGCCCTAGTGTTCTGTGTGCTCTTGTCGATTCCGGGTGAAGTTCTTGTGGTATTCTGTTTTTTGTTTTTGTTTATTTTTGGTGAGTTTCTTTTGAGGTCTTTTTGTGTTTTTCCTACCACCTTTTGGATTTGCCATTTTTTGTATTTTAGGATTTTTTCTTTATTAAATACACCGTCTTAAGTACTGCTGTGTCTGCCTCATCTTCTGGGTTCTGCTGACTATTCGTGGCTCAGTTGGTTAAGTGACTGTTTCTCACTCCGGAGACCCAGGTTCGAAACCGGGTCCTGACAGCGTGCAGTAGAATGTTGTACACAGCGTGCAGTAGAATGTTGTATACAGCGTGCAGTAGAATGTTGTACACAGCGTGCAGTAGAATGTTGTACACAGCGTGCAGTAGAATGCATTGATCAGTTGATTGACAGGTGTAGCCTACTGTACAATGATAAGCTCTAGTGTGGAAGCTCGCCAATGTTTTGGTGTTTCATACATTTGTATTTTTACACCCCTCCCCAAGGGAGCCATTTTGCCTCTTGGTCGGCCCTCATTCTAAATAAGAATGTGTTCTTAATTGACTGGCCTAATTAAATCAAGCTTAAATAAATGTGTTTTACAGTTAAGTGTAGTTTATAATTATTGTCCTTGGTGTGTGGATGGCCCTGTGACAGTGTAAGGGGTTTACTAGGAGGTTGGTCCCCTCAGGCCCTTAAGACCTCGGGAAAAACTGCAAAATCAATGACAGACTTCTTGATTTATCTTGACCTTTATCTATTTTTAAATTAAATGTTGCTACCGTGATTGAAGACAGACAAACAACAATAACCACTAGGGTACAATATAGCGAAAAGAACACAGTCACATCGACCCACACCCCCTAGACGCAACTCTTGTTTTTCTTTATGAGCAGCAGAAAAGCACAAGCGGAATCGGGGAGTTCAGCATTTAAAACTTGAACGTGTGTGTGATGGGATATGTGTGTAGGTGGCCTGACACCATTCCGTGTGTGTGTGTATGTGTGTGTGTGTGTGAGTGTGTGTGTGTGTGTGTGTGTGTGTGGGGGGGGGGTGATGGGATATGTGGGATATGATACCATTCCATGTGTGTGTGTGTGTGTGTGTAAGTATGTGCTTTCCTTGACAGTAAGCCTACTGTAATCCATACAGCACATAGGATCATGAATCAACATATAGGTCCAAATCTCTCGAGCTTCTCTGATTTGATACAATTTCTAATCAATCCTACTGGCCTTCATTGTACACACACACACACACACACACACACACACACACACACACACACACACACACACACACACACACACACACACACACACACACACACACACACACACACACACACATACACACCCACACCCATACCCACACACACACACACACACACAAATCACTGCAGGTTTATAAAGTTGGTAATGAAGCTTTTACTATAGATTCAAAAACACATGTACAAGGAGAGGCATTGAGGAAGGGAGAGAAAGAGAGGAGAAAGAAAGAGAGAGAGGTAGGGATAAATAGTGTGTGTTGTGTGGGCGAGGGAGAGAGAAAGAGAGGCAGAGAGAAAGAGGGGGGAGATGGAGAGAAAGAACGAATGGTAAAAATTTAAAGAGATAAATCAATGAACCTATTCCGTGGCTCATGATAACGAAAGCAATTTATTAGGCCGTTCTTTTCCCTCCGTCCATCCCTCATTCCCTCTCTCCCTCCATCCATCCCTCTCTCCCTCCATCCATCCCTCATTCCCTCTCTCCCTCCGTCCATCCCTCATTCACTCTCTCCCTCTGTCCCTCTCTCCCTCCATCCCTCTCTCCCTCCAATCCCTCTCTCCCTTCCTCCGCCCCTCTCTCCCTCCCTCCGCCCCTCTCTCCCTCTCTCCCTCCAGCCATCCCTCATTCCCTCTCTCCCTCCAGCCATCCCTCATTCCCTCTCTCCCTCCAGCCATCCCTCATTCCCTCTCTCCCTCCAGCCATCCCTCATTCCCTCTCTCCCTCCGTCCATCCCTCATTCCCTCTCTCCCTCCATCCCTCTCTCCCTCCATCCCTCTCTCCCTCCCTCCAGCCCCTCTCTCCCTCTCTCCCTCCCTCTGTCCCTCTCTCCCTCCCTCCGTCCCTCTCTCCCTCCCTCCGTCCCTCTCTCCCTCCCTCCGCCCCTCTCTCCCTCTCTCCCTCCCTCTGTCCCTCTCTCCCTCCCTCCGTCCCTCTCTCTCTCCCTCCATCCCTCTCTCCCTCCGTCCCTCTCTCCCTCCCTCCGCCCCTCTGTCCCTCTCTCCCTCCCTCTGTCCCTCTCTCCCTCCCTCCGTCCCTCTCTCCCTCCCTCCATCCCTCTCTCCCTCCCTCCCTCCGTCCCTTTCTCCCTCCCTCCACCCCTCTGTCCCTCTCTCCCTCCCTCCGGCCCTCTCTCCCTCCCTCCGTCCCTCTCTCCCTCCCTCCGTCCCTCTCTCCCTCCATCCCTCTCTCCCTCCCTACTTTGGCCTGATCTTATTCTCTCCATTAATACCTACACCTTTCTTCTCATCAGACGCTAACAATTCTCTTAAACACAATAAAACACCATCACTTAGGGTTGTTTGTTTTGCTCCCATGTTTCCTACGCTTCCCTCTCATTTGCATATTAATCACAGGGTAATTTCCTGCTCGGCCAAAACACTGGTTGTTATATCTACTGATATGATATACACCTGGCATAGCCATGATCAATCTCTCTCTCCCTCTCTCCCTCTCTCTCTCTCTCTCTCTCTCGCTCTCCCTGTCTCTCTCTATCCTCTCTCCTTCCCTATCTTTCTTTCTCTCTCTCTCCCTCGCTCTCCCTGTCTCTCTCTATCCTCTCTCCTTTCCTATCTTTCTCTCTCTCCCTCATCACTCTTCAACTTCTGCCAGAGCCAGTGAAGTAATTGAGTTGTTATTCCTGTTGAACTGTGGTTTTGAAGCATCACTCATCACCCAGTATCATCCATCACCTCCTACCCAGCACTATAGGACGAGTAACGGGAGGATGCAGAGTGATATGACAATTTGATCAGTCTTTCCTGGAGCCTATGAAACAAATGGTTGAAAGATATTGGTTGAGACATTATTTCTGGTAGGAAATGCCAGTAGATGCTACAGCTCCTCACAACATAAAGCCTATAGAGATGTATTATCCACTCTTTATTAGCTTGAGTAGCTTATAGAAACCACCAAATGTAACACCAAACTGTCAACAGTTTGAGTCTACTTCCTGTAGCCTGTCAACAGTTTGAGTCTACTTCCTGTAGCCTTTCAACAGTTTGAGTCTACTTCCTGTAGCCTGTCAACAGTTTGAGTCTACTTCCTGTAGCCTTTCAACAGTTTGAGTCTACTTCCTGTAGCCTGTCAACAGTTTGAGTCTACTTCCTGTAGCCTTTCAACGTTGTATTGACACAGAGCACATATCAGCTCTGGCCTGGGTGACTGTAATGCTAGCTGGAAAGGAAGGGAGGATGGGGGAGAGATATAGAGCGAAAGAGAACGAGAGAGAGAGAGAGAGAGAGAGAGACTGCCTGCCTGCCTGGCAGGGTAACCTACTGACACCTTTTAGTGAATGTTGTCTCTCAAGGTTCCACTTTAACACTTAGATACTGGGGTCCGAGCCCCAGCATGGGGTGTTTGTGTGTGTGTGTGTGTGTGTGTGTGTGTGTGTGTGTGTGTGTGTGTGTGTGTGTGTGTGTGTGTGTGTGTGTGTGTGTGTGTGTGTGTGTGTGTGTGTGTGTGTGTTACTGGTAACCTCCATTACTGATCCGAAGTGTGCTGAGCACTTGCTGAGAGAACATATGTTACTCACTAGCACCCTGGGTGTGTCTCGCCACAGATGGATGGCCAGGGTCCTCAGCCCAGAGTGGCGTCTGTGGAGATGCCTGAACGGTTTTATGGAGCGGAACACTCCTGAGGAGAGGCAGGGTGGCACCTCCAGAGCACACACACACACACACACACACACACACACACACACACACACACACACACACACACACACACACACACACACACACACACACACACACACACACACACACACACACACACACACACACACACACAGTGGTCATATGCGTATGTCCAACATGATTTCTACTAACATTACAAATACAAGGGGTTTCAGTCATTTAGATGTTGTGTCCCTGCCTGTCTGTGAGGGTTTCTGACTGAATGATGACTGGGCATCAAGAATGGTGCCCTATTCACTCATTCTAATCAGAGCCATATGAGGCTGGTCAAAAATATTGCACTTTGTTTGGAAAAGGTTGCCATTTGGGAAGCAGTCTGGAAAAAGTCTCTGTCAATAAAGATGAATCTCTGATCAGCCACACCCAACCATTACATCTGTGAATATCCACACTGAGATATTGAGTTGGCTGGGATTTAAAGCCTGGCCTGTATCTATTAAAAGACCCCAGTCACTCACACAATACCAGCTGCCAAGCGTCATATGAGCAGACACGCCAGCAAGACATCACACACACGCACGCACGCACGCACGCACACACACACACACACACACACACACACACACACACACACACACACACACACACACACATTCTCAATGCACACATAGAGACACAAACACATACACACTCAATATGAAGACACACACACACACACTCAATATGAACAGACACACACACGCTCATGCTTGTGCATATATATAAAACACATGCAAAAAAATACACGCACACAAACACAAACACAGGCAATAGAGATAGGGTAGTCCTGTGTCAGTGTTCAACATGAGAATAACAGCAGAATGGAGCTCCTGCTGAGTTCATCAGGCTGAGTTCATGATGCAGAGTTCACAGTTCATCAGGCTGAGTTCATGATGCAGAGTTCACAGTTCATCAGGCTGAGTTCACAGTTCATCAGGCTGAGTTCATAGTTCATAATGCTGAGTTCATAGTTCATCATGCTGAGTTCATAGTTCATAATGCTGAGTTCATAGTTCATAATGCTGAGTTCATAGTTCATAATGCTGAGTTCATAATGCTGAGTTCATAGTTCATAATGCTGAGTTCATAGTTTATAATGCTGAGTTCATAATGCTGAGTTCATAGTTCATAATGCTGAGTTCATAGTTCATCATGCTGAGTTCATAGTTCATAATGCTGAGTTCATAGTTCATAATGCTGAGTTTATAATGCTGAGTTCATAGTTCATAATGCTGAGTTCATAGTTCACAATGCTGAGTACATAGTTCATCATGCTGAGTTCATAGTTCATCATGCTGAGTTCATAGTTTATAATGCTGAGTTCATAGTTCATCATGCTGAGTTCATAGTTCATCATGCTGAGTTCATAGTTCATAATGCTGAGTTCATAGTTTATAATGCTGAGTTCATAATGCTGAGTTCATAGTTCATCATGCTGAGTTCATAGTTCATAATGCTGAGTTCATAGTTCATCATGCTGAGTTCATAGTTCATAATGCTGAGTTCATAGTTCATCATGCTGAGTTCATAATGCTGAGTTCATAGTTCATCATGCTGAGTTCATAGTTCATCATGCTGAGTTCATAGTTCATAATGCTGAGTTCATAGTTCATAATGCTGAGTTCATAATGCTGAGTTCATAGTTCATAATGCTGAGTTCATAGTTCATAATGCTGAGTTCATAGTTCATCATGCTGAGTTCATAATGCTGAGTTCATAGTTCATAATGCTAAGTTCATAGTTCATAATGCTGAGTTCATAGTTCATAATGCTGAGTTCATAGTTCATAATGCTGAGTTCATAGTTCATAATGCTGAGTTCATAGTTCATAATGCTGAGTTCATAATGCTGAGTTCATAGTTCATCAGGCTGAGTTCATAGTTCATAATGCTGAGTTCATAGTTCATCAGGCTGAGTTCATAGTTCATAATGCTGAGTTCATAATGCTGAGTTCATAGTTCATCAGGCTGAGTTCATAGTTCATAATGCTGAGTTCATAGTTCATAATGCTGAGTTCATAGTTCATAATGCTGAGTTCATAGTTCATAATGCTGAGTTCATAGTTTATAATGCTGAGTTCATACTTTATAATGCTGAGTTCATAGTTCATAATGCTGAGTTCATAGTTCATCATGCTGAGTTCATAGTTTATAATGCTGAGTTCATAATGCTGAGTTCATAGTTCATCATGCTGAGTACATAGTTCATCAGGCTGAGTTCATAGTTCATAATGCTGAGTACATAGTTCATCAGGCTGAGTTCATAGTTCATCATGCTGAGTTCATAATGCTGAGTTCATAGTTCATCATGCTGAGTTCATAGTTCATCAGGCTGAGTTCATAGTTCATCAGGCTGAGTTCATAGTTCATCATGCTGAGTTCATAATGCTGAGTTCATAGTTCATCATGCTGAGTTCATAGTTCATCAGGCTGAGTTCATAGTTCATCATGCTGAGTTCATAATGCTGAGTTCAAAGTTCATCATGCTGAGTGCATAGTTCATCAGGCTGAGTTCATAGTTCATCATGCTGAGTTCATAGTTCATAATGCTGAGTTCATAGTTCATCAGGCTGAGTTCATAGTTCATAATGCTGAGTTCAAAGTTCATCATGCTGAGTTCATAGTTCATAATGCTGAGTTCATAGTTCATCATGCTGAGTTCATAGTTCATAATGCTGAGTTCATAGTTCATAATGCTGAGTTCATAGTTCATAATGCTGAGTACATAATGCTGAGTTCATAGTTCATCATGCTGAGTTCATAGTTCATCATGCTGAGTTCATAATGCTGAGTTCATAGTTCATAATGCTGAGTTCATAGTTCATCATGCTGAGTTCATAGTTCATAATGCTAAGTTCATAGTTCATAATGCTGAGTTCATAGTTCATAATGCTGAGTTCATAGTTCATCATGATGAGTTCATAGTTCATAATGCTGAGTTCATAGTTCATCATGCTGAGTTCATAGTTCATAATGCTGAGTTCATAGTTCATAATGCTGAGTTCATAGTTCATAATGCTGAGTTCATAGTTCATAATGCTGAGTTCATAGTTCATAATGCTGAGTTCATAGTTCATAATGCTGAGTTCACAGTTCATAATGCTGAGTTCATAGTTCATAATGCTGAGTACATAGTTCATAATGCTGAGTTCATAGGTCATCATGCTGAGTTCATAATGCTGAGTTCATAGTTGCATTATGTACTCAGCATTATAAACTATGAACTCAGCATTATGAACTATGAACTCAGCATGATGAACTATGAACTCAGCATTATGAACTATGAACTCAGCATTATGAACTATGAACTCAGCATTATGAACTATGAACTCAGCATGATGAACTATGAACTCAGCATTATAAACTATGAACTCATCATTATAAACTATGAACTCAGCATGATGAACTATGAACTCAGCATGATGAACTATGAACTCAGCATTATGCACTATGAACTCAGCATTATGAACTATGAACTCAGCATTATGAACTATGAACTCAGCATGATGAACTATGAACTCAGCATTATAAACTATGAACTCAGCATGATGAACTATGAACTCAGCATTATGAACTATGAACTCAGCATTATAAACTATGAACTCAGCATGATGAACTATGAACTCAGCATTTTGACCTATGAACTCAGAATTATGAACTATGAACTCAGCATTATGAACTATGAACTCAGCATGATGAACTATGTACTCAGCATGATGAACTATGTACTCAGCATGATTAACTATGAACTCAGCATGATGAACTATGTACTCAGCATGATGAACTATGTACTCAGCATGATGAACTATGAACTCAGCATGATGAACTATGAACTCAGCATGATGAACTATGTACTCAGCATGATGAACTATGAACTCAGCATGATGAACTATGTACTCAGCATGATGAACTATGTACTCAGCATGATTAACTATGTACTCAGCCTGATGAACTATGCACTCAGCATGATGAACTTTGAACAGCATGATGAACTATGAACAGCATGATGAAATCTGAACTCAGACACACACTCTCCTGCTGACATTCAGAAGAGTATAACGACTACCATCTCACTCCATCTCTAAATAATGTAACCTGCATCATTATCGCCATTGTCTACCAGGCAGAGATAGACTGTCACACACACACACACACACACACACACACACACACACACACACACACACACACACACACACACACACACACACACACACACACACACACACACACACACACACACACACACACACACACAGTCTAAATTCAGTTCCGTTCTGCTCCACTGTCTCTCTCAAAGCTGTTATCATACAGAAGCTAATCAATTAACACGCTAGTCAGATGCTGACATCCTCTCCTCTCTTTTGCCTCCGCCTCTCTCCATATCTCTTTCCTTCATCATCCTCTCCTCTCTTTTGCCTCCGCCTCTCTCCATATCTCTTTCCTTCATCATCGTCTCCTCTCTTTTGCCTCCGCCTCTCTCCATATCTCTTTCCTTCATCATCCTCTCCTCTCTTTTGCCTCCGCCTCTCTCCATATCTCTTTCCTTCATCATCCTCTCCTCTCTTTTGCCTCCGCCTCTCTCCATGTCTCTTTCCTTCATCATCCTCTCCTCTCTTTTGCCTCCGCCTCTCTCCATATATCTTTCCTTCATCATCCTCTCCTCTCTTTCCATGAAGTACTCTTTCTCCGTTGTCTGCTGGCACTTTTTTTGCACCCCAAGGTCAGACTCATAATTGCCAAACATAATTTAACGTTTTTTGGACAATCTAGGGCCATTCTAATTAACACGCGAATATTAGCGTATTTCCCCCATGACGACAGTTAGCCTGGCCACGCACACACACACACACACTTCCCCCTCACACACACACACACACACACACACACACACAACCCCCTCACACACACACATCACACTTCCCCCTCACACACACACATCCTTCTCTCACACACACATCCCCCTCACACACACACACACCCCTCACACACACACACACACACACACACACACACACACACACACACACACACACACACACACACACACACACACACACACACACACACACACACACACACACACACACACACACACACACACACACACACACACACACACACACACACTCAGTTCAAGGTGTGCAGATAGTGTCAGAGGGTGTCACAGATAAATTTTTCCCCTTGAGAGAATGCCTATGAAGAGAGTTCCACCCTGGGAGCTAGATGGCCATTCTATACACACAACACACACACACACGTGCACACACACAGGTGTGTTACCTGATGCTGCTCATACTTCCCCCGGTCTCAGAGCCCAGCTTGCATCTCTCCAGCTGGGTAGCTACAATCTGTCTCTCTGCCTCCAGCTCGCGGGTCAGCCTCTCAAACTGCAACTCCTTCAAGGGAAGGATAGATAGACACAAATTAACACACAGATCCAGCATGCAGCACAACACGGACACACAGCTTGCAGGTCTGTCTCAACAACGGAACTGTTTTTCTACTGTGAAGATCTTCACGGGAAGAATTACATGTGTGTGCAACACGATCTCATGTTTTTACCAATTTTACAGATTCGTTGACGTTTATCCACGTTTTTCCAGACGTCAAATTCCGTAGTTGATGCAAGCGTCAAATTTCAAAGTGTTTTTAAGTTAAGGGTTAATGTTTTTGATACGGCTAAAAGTGTAGACACTCATTCTGAATGGTTAAGGTTTTGGATAGGGTTAAAATGATAAGTTTAGGCCCTTTTTCTGAATGGTTAAGGTTTTGGATAGGGTTAAAACGATAAGTTTAGGCCCTCTTTCTGAATGGTTAAGGTTTTGAATTAGAGTTAAAAACAAAAAAGTAAAAAACAACTGTGATTGAACTTTTATTAAATAAAATTTAATTGAACCTTTATTTAATGTGTGACCTTTGGATCCAGAGTCATGTGATTACACCCATCTGCCTCTCCCACCGACAACGCCCCAGCAAAACCCAAGCCTACTTGATGGTAAAAGCGCTCACTGTTGCCCCCTAGTGGTCGATTTGAAAGGCATTTCCCAGCGTCCTTAGGACATGGACAGACGTCCAATCTTGAGCGATCTGGCTGGTGTACGTATGGATTGCAGCAGCTGATGCATTAGGTCTCTAAGTGTCTCAATGGCATAACATAATAGTACAGCTTATTGTGAAATAAAACACAAATTACTTATTCGAAATTCAAGACCACAACACAGAAAAGTCAACTTGTTGTGTATGTATTACACGTTTTTATTCACAACGCATTTGTGTACATTAAACAAATTATAATTTGTTGAGGCTAACGTTAGCTAGGCTAGCTAGGTGGCTAATGTTAGCTAGGCTAGGGGTTAAGGTTAGGGTTAAGGGGGTAAAGGTTAGGTTTAGGGGTTAAGGGTTAATGTTAGGCAACTTGCTAGCTAAGTTGTTAAATGGTTAAGGTTAGGGTTAGGGGGTAAAGGTTAGGTTTAGGGGTTAAGGGTTAATGTTAGGCAACTTGCTAGCTAAGTTGTTAAATGGTTAAGGTTAGGGGGTAAAGGTTAGGTTTAGCGGTTAAGGGTAAATGTTAGGCAACATGCTAGCTAAGTTGTTAAAAGTTTAAGGTTAGGGGGTAAAGGTTAGGTTTAGGGGTTAAGGGTTAATGTTAGGCAACATGCTAGCTAAGTAGTTAAATGGTTACGGTTAGGGTTAGGGGGTAAAGGTTAGGTTTAGGGGTTAAGGGTTAATGTTAGGCAACATGCTAGCTAAGTAGTTAAATTGTTAGGGTTAGGGGGTAAAGGTTAGGTTTAGGGGTTAAGGGTTAATGTTAGGCAACATGCTAGCAAAGTAGTTAAATGGTTAAGGTTAGGGTTAGGGGTTAAGGGTTAATGTTAGGCAACATGCTAGCTAAGTAGTTAAATGGTTAAGGTTAGGGTAAGGGGGTAAAGGTTAGGTTTAGGGGTTAGGGGTTAATGTTAGGCAACATGCTAGCTAAGTAGTTAAATGGTTAAGGTTAAGGTTAGCTAATATGTTTAGTAGTTGCAAAGTAGCTGAAAAGCTATTAGCTAAAAATGCTAAAGTTGTCCGTGATGAGATTTTTACACACAACCTCTGGGTTGCTAGACTTTCGCACCCTCCCCGACCAACCTCCCTCCGCTGTCTTAAGTAACCTACTGTCTTTATCTGTGATTGACATTCACTCTGTACAAAATCATGAACTGCGCACAAAAAAATTTACTTTTTCATGTGCCTGTCACAAATGTCCAATAAGCAATTTGTGTCTATTTTACAATAGTCTGTAACGCAGGGTTGTATTGGCAGTCCTCCATATCAGTCTCCAACGCCATCGGCTAGAACTAAATCTGATGAGGTTCACACTGGAAACCTGTGTGTGTTTGGTTTAATCACAGCCAGGCAGAAGCAGATCGATAGTGCACTGATCTCCACACCTATGAATGGGTTTGTGTGTGTGTGTGTGGAGTCCGTGTGTGCAGTGTGTGTGTGTAAAGTGTGCGTGTGTGTATGTATAAGATTGATTTTTGAAAGCCATTTGAGGTGCTGAATGAGTTGATCCCCTGACACAATCTGAAATCCCACCACACCCCAAATCCTTTCTTTCCCCCCACCCCAACACATGCACCCAGTACACCCCAGCTCATAGCCATCTCCTCTCCTCTCACCAATCCCCTCCTCTGCGTTCCTGTCTACCCTCTCTTCACCAGACCTTTCCTCTCCTCTGCTTCTCTCCTTTATCCTTTCCTTTCCTCTCCTCTGCTTCTCTCCTTTCCTCTTCTCTCTTTGCTTCTCTCCTTTCCTTTCCTCTCATCGAGAGAGAGAAAGATCACACCAAAACCAAATCAGATGAGGAAAAAAATTCTCAAAATGTAAACAGACCAGAAATAAACCACCATCAAAAGTCTTTACAATGAATTGACTACCATCTGAGTCAGAGAAACGTCAGTCTGGGAAACTGTCAGACTACAAGCACCTGCTTTGTTCCCCAAAGATCTTCATCAAATCTCCTGATCCACCTGTTTCTTACTAAAGAAACACAACAAAAATCCAACAGAAAGTCCCTAGATCCTAATTACCTCCACCATACTCCGGAAGAGGCATACGTTTTGATTGGTCTGCTTTGCAATGCATTGCCCCACATTAACATTAGTGTGAGAGTTTGTGTCTGCGCGCACACACAAAAGTGAACAGGATTGGATTCCAACACTGACACGACTCCTACCGAAGGTGGCTCCCCTTCCTGTTGGGGTGGCGCTCGGCGGTCGTCGTCACCGGCCTACTAGCTGCCACTGAAGGTGGCTCCCCTTCCTGTTGGGGTGGCGCTCGGCGGTCGTCGTCACCGGCCTACTAGCTGCCACTGAAGGTGGCTCCCCTTTCTGTTCGGGTGGCGCTCGGCGGTCGTCGTCACCGGCCTACTAGCTGCCACTGAAGGTGGCTCCCCTTCCTGCTGGGGTGGCGCTCGGCGGTCGTCGTCACCGGCCTACTAGCTGCCATTGACCCCTTTTCCCCCTTTTCTGTTTATTGGTTTCACCTGTGTTTGTTTTAGGCTGATTGGCCGGGCTTTATTTACCAGCCGGCCCGCCTGCTGGTTGTGCAGGATTGTTCGATGTACATGTGTACACGTCTGTGTGTCACGGTTCTCCGTGGGTTTGGATTTTACCTGGACTGTTTAAGTCCCCCGTGTTTGGGGCATTTGTTTGGGTTGGCGTCTGTTCACCTTTGTGGTGCATTAAAAAGTAGCGCTGCCCTGAACTCTCTGCTTCCTGCGCCTGACTTCTTCCCCCTACACCCCGGGCGTTACAAACACACTATGTGAGTGTATGTGAACGCACGCAAGTGTGTGTGTCTACGAGACCTGACTAGAAGAGAACAGCAGTGCAGCCAGCCACAAAGGTCGCTATAGCAACAGTAGAATCCCCCAGAAACCCCTCTGGGCATCGTTCATCAGCTCAACTTTGTTCAAAGCAACAGGAGTGGCTGGAAATGGTAAGAGCATTTGAGGTGAAATGACAGTCAAGTGTGTTTGAGATGAGGACAAAGTTGTCAACAGTTTATAAACCTAAAGCTGGTGTCACTGTGGGTGGTAACAGAGATAGAAGAGGAGTCCTATTTCACCATTCCCCCTGGTGTTAGGTCAGAGTAAAGTGGCCAATCTGCAGCTAATAACAGACGGTTTTGGGACGGAGAGAATGTGTCAGGCCATTAAAAAGAGAAGTGCCCTTGTCCTTTACAGTTTTATTTATCAAAGAGAGAGAGAGAGAGAGAGAGAGATAGGGAAAGAGAGAGAGATAGGGAAAGAGAGAGAGAGAGATAGGGAAAGAGAGAGAGAGAGATAGGGAAAGAGAGAGAGAGAGAGAGAGAGAAAGAGAGAGAGAGAAAGAGAGAGATAGGGAAAGAGAGAGAGAGAGAGAGAGAGAGAGAGAGAGAGAGAGAGAGAGAGAGAGAGAGAGAGAGAGAGAGAGAGAGAGAGAGAGAGAGAGAGAGAGATAGATAGGGAAAAGAGAGAGAGAGAGAGAGAGAGAGAGAGAGAGAGAGAGAGGGAAAGAGAGACAGAGAGAGAGAGAGAGAGAAAGATAGGGAAAGAGAGAGAGAGAGATAGGGAAAGAGAGAGAGAGAGAAAGAGAGAAAGAGAGAGAGAGAGAGAGAGAGAGAGAGAAAGAGAGAAAGAGAGAAAGAGAGAGAGAGAGAGAGATAGGGAAAGAGAGACAGAGAGAGAGAGAGAAAGAGAGAGAGAGATAGGAGAGAAGAGAGAGAGAGAGAGAGAGAGAGAGAGAGAGAGAGAGAGAGAGGGAATGAGGAGACTTATGAAAAGGTTACCAAACACTGTCAATCACGTTCTCAGCCTCCACTTCTCCGCTGCTCTTCTCTTGTCTAGTTAAATAGGTTTCCACTCTTCTTCTCTCCTCATTCTGCACTCTTCTTTTCACTCCTTTCCTGTTCCTCCCATCTTTTATTCTCTCTCTGTGTTGTTGACAGTCAGATGAGAAGATTCCAACCCTTCCTGAGAGAGCTGCTATGAATACAGTGTGACTCTCTGTCTGTGTGTGTGTGTGTGTGTGTGTGTGTGTGTGTGTGTGTGTGTGTGTGTGTGTGTGTGTGTGTGTGTGTGTGTGTGTGTGTGTGTGTGTGTGTGTGTGTGTGTGTGTGTGTGTGTATCACAGAGTATACGTAGAGTCACTTTGCGGATCTGTGTTATGTTACGTTCATGTCCTTTACTGGAGAATGAAGAACAATCGTCATAGAAGTGACATGAGGACTTCTCCATAGAAGCTGTCTGTATTGTGGGTCTGAGTTAGTGTAGTGTAGTTCCTCCCCTTGAGAATAGTGACTGCTCCTCTAGTGAAAGTGTTGGCCCTTCCCCTCCTCCTCTGTCAGAAAAACAAGCTGATGACTGCCGGAGACCCAATGGCTCTCATGAGAGCGACTGGGGCCTGTAAGGCAAGGAGACGGTTAGAGAACTCTTAGGTCTATCTCTCTCACCCCATCTCTGTCCATCTCTCTCTCAATTCAATTCAATTCAATGGCTTTATTGGCATGGGAAACATGTGTTAAC
Source organism: Oncorhynchus masou masou (assembly GCF_036934945.1). Lineage (NCBI taxonomy): Eukaryota > Metazoa > Chordata > Actinopteri > Salmoniformes > Salmonidae > Oncorhynchus > Oncorhynchus masou. The sequence goes on along the minus strand of NC_088239.1, from coordinate 10,473,007 downwards.
ATTGCCAAAGGAAGTGAGGTAGATAATATTATATAAAGTGATTATATAAAGTGAAATAAACAATACAAATTAATAGTAAACATTACACATACAGAAGTTTCAAAACAATAAATATATATATATAACACATATATACATATATACATATATATATATACATATACATATATATATATACATATATATATATATACATACAGTCCAACTGACCAACACACACACAGCACATTTGCTATGTTAAATAAAGATATTTCTTCCTCCATGCAGGTCGATGAGACAGTCAGTAGTACAAGGCTGCGGGTATTTTTCATCTAACACTGTTAGTTTTGTATTGTCTCTGCTGTACTGACCAGCTCATAGAAAATGTCTACTTACGAATAAATAGCAACACACTCACACACACACACTCACACACACACACACACTCACACTCACACTCACACTCACACTCACACTCACACACACACACACACACACTCACACGAAACAGAAACTGTCCCCAGATATTAACAACAGTAGGGCTGAGACATATTACTGAGACCATCTGGCAAATGACTTGTTTCATTTGTATTATAAATATTCAACACACAAACACAGCAACACTCTGATATTTGGCCTTAATAATTTATCAGTTAAGTCATTACAGGCGCCTGGAAAAGAGAGAGAGAGAGAGAGAGAAATAGAGATAATGAGAGAGAGAGAGAAATGAGAGAGAGAGAGAGAGATGGAGCGAGACATAATTAGAGTGAGTTTTTTTATTTTTTATAAAGACCTTTATTTTATACTTAATTCTTACCAAAAATAATGGCACACTGTGCCTTTTCAGAAATTAAACAACACATGTGAATGTCTGTGTGAGAGGTTGGGGGTGGTTTTTACTGTTGGGATGTTTATAATGGGATACAGGTATTCGAATAAGGAGAAGGCCAAATGTGTTTTGTTGAATTTTCTGTTTGCTCAGGCGAAGTTGGCTATTTGGCTAACAAGGAGGTACATGGTCAAAGGTGGGGGGATAACAGACCCTTTACTTATTACGGCAGCATTCAGACGTTTGGATGACCAAGATGTCCAAAGTAAACTGCCTGTTACTCAGGCCCAGAAGCTAGGATATGCATATGCATGCTAGTATTGGATAGAAAACACTCTAAAGTTGCTAAAACTATTAAACCAATTTCTGTGAGTATAACAGAACTGATATGGGAGGCGAAAACCCGAGGAGAATCCATCCAGTTTTTATTTTTTGAGCTCACCACTGATTATAACGGCTGTCTATGGGAATATAAAAAGAAGACCTCACAGATTGCAGTTCCCAGGGCTTCCACTAGATGTCAACAGTCTTTAGAAAGAGTTTCAGGCTTGGTTTTTGAAAAATGAGCTAGAAGATGTAGTTTTTCTAAGTGGCTCCCATTTTGGCTGTTGTGCTATGACGTGATGGCGCGAACGTCGTTATTTATCTCCGGTAATGAACATACTATTCTCCGTCTTAAATTTTGTTTATTTACATATTAGGGTACCTGAAGATTGATTAGAAATGTTGTGTTACTTGTTTGGACAAAGTTTATTGGTAACATTTGGGATTAATTTTGTATGCATTTTTAACGAGGGGAAACCGGAGGATTATTGAATGAAGCACGCCAACTAAACTGACTTTTTTGCGATATAAAGAAGGACTTTATCGAACAGAACAACCATTTGTGATGTAGCTGGAACCCTTTGGATTGCAAACGGAGGAAGATCTTCAAAGGTAAGTGATTTATTTTATTGCTATTTCTGACTTTCGTGACGCTTCTGCTTGGTTGGAAAATGTTTTTAATGCTTTTGAATGTGGGGCGCTGTCCTCAGATAATCGCATGGTTTGCTTTCGGCATAAAGCCTTTTTGAAATCTGACAAAGCGGCTGGATTAACAAGAAGTTAAGCTTTTAACCGATGTATAACCCTTGTATTTTCATGAATGTTTAGCATTACGAATTTTGTATTTTGAATTTTGCATCTCTGCAATTTCACCGGATGTTGTCGAGGCCAGGCGCGAGCTGTACGCCTTTCCAAAAGAGGTTTTAATGGGATGGTCTCTGTGCACATTAGGGTTGAGTTCGAGTTCTATAGAATGATAAAAAAGTGTGGAGGTGTTTCAGGAGACATGGTGTGTTGGGGGGCTGTCTGTATAGCTGGGGAAGATGTTTCAGTAGACATTGTGTGTTGGGGGGCTGTCTGTATAGCTGGGGAAGATGTTTCAGGAGACATTGTGTGTTGGGGGGCTGTCTGTATAGCTGGGGAAGATGTTTCAGGAGACATTGTGTGTTGGGGGGCTGTCTGTATAGCTGGGGAAGATGTTTCAGTAGACATTGTGTGTTGGGGGGGCTGTCTGTATAGCTGGGGAAGATGTTTTGGGATATACGGTTGGCGAGGTTTTTTGGTTATTGTGATGTGTGGTGTTTTGTATTGTGTGGTAAAGGGAAAGGTGAGCATGGTACATGTATGTAGTACAGGATATATGTGTGGAGGGAAAGGTGAGTATGGTACATGTATGTAGTACAGGATATATGTGTAGGTGGTGACTTTTTAAGTGAAATGAAAGTTAAAGTTCTCTCTCTCTCTCTCTTCTCATTCATTCATTCATTAATTCATTAATTCATTCATTCAAGGGGCTTTATTGTCATGGGAAACATGCTTGCATTGCCAAAGCAAGGGAAAAAACTAATAAACATTACACAAAAGTTCCAAAAGAATAAAGACATTTCAAATGTCATTATGTCTATATACAGTGTTGTAACAATGCGCAAATAGTTAGACTACAGAATGGAAAATAAATAAATATGGTTTGTATGTACAATGGTGTTTGTTCTTCACTGGTTACCCTCTTCTTGTTGGAAACAGGTCACAAATCTTGCTGCGGTGATGACACACTGTGGTATTTCACACAATAGATATGGGAGTTTATCAAAATTGGATTTGTTTTCGAATTCTTTCTGGGTCTGGACCAGCTTGCTTAAGGGACTCTTCTCCACGTTAATCTCTCTGTAGGTGATGGCTTTTTTGCGGAAGATTTGGGAATTGCTTCCTTTTAGGTGGTTGTAGAATTTAACGGCTCTGTTCTGGATTTTGATAATTAGCGGGTATCGGCCTAATTCTGCTATGCATGCCTTATTTGGTGTTTTACGCTGTCTAGAGAGGATATATTTGCAGAATTCTGCAGACAGTCTCAATTTGTCTCATTTAGTTAATTCTTGGTTGGTGAGCGGACCCCAGACCTCACAACCATAAAGGGCAATTGGTTCTAAAACTGATTCAAGTGTTTTTAGCCAGATCCTAATTGGTATGTCAAATGTTATGTTTCTATAGATGGCATAGAAGGCCCTTTGTGCCTTGTCTCTCAGATCGTTCACAGCTTTGTGGAAGTTTCCTGTGGTGCTGATGTTAAAGGCTGAGGTATGTATAGTTTTTGTGTGCTCTAGGGAAACAGTGTCTTTGGACTGAATGCCAAGCATCACGTCTGGAGGAAACCTGGCACCATCTCTACGTTGAAGCGCGGTGGTGGCACCATCATGCTGTGGGGATGTTATTCAGAGACTGGGAGACTAGTCAGGATTGAGGGAAAGATGAACGGAGCAAAGTACAGAGAGATCCTTGATGAAAACCTGCTTTGGAGAGCTCAGGACCTCAGACTTGTGTGAAGGTTCACCTTCCAACAGAACACCGACTCTAAGCACACAGCCAAGACAACGTAGGAGTGGCTTCGGGACAAGTCTCTGAATGTCCTTGAGTGGCCTAGCCACTGAACCCGATCGAACATCTCTGGAGAGACATAAAAATAGCTGTGCAGTGAAGCTCCCCATCCAACCTGACAGAGCTTGAGAGGATCTGCAGAGAGGAATGGGAGAAACTACCCAAATAGAGGTGTAACAAGCCTGTAGCGTCATACCCAAGAAGACTCGAGGCTGTAATCGCTGCCAAAGGTGCTTCAACAAAGTACTGAGTAAAGGGTCTGAATACTTATGTACATTTGATATTTTATTTTTATACATTTGCAGAAATTTCTAATAACCATTTTTTTGTGTTCATTCATTTGGTGATCGATCATTCAGCAGACACTTTCATTCAAAGGCACAAAGAAACTCAAATAGTATAAGCATTACACTCCAACCAACAGACCATCCAGCCTTCTATCTAGACAACGTCTTATCCAGACTGACAGACCACCCAGCATTCGAGCTAGACAACGTCTTATCCAGACTGACAGACCACCCAGCCTACTAGCTAGACAACGTCTTATCCAGGCTGACAGACCACCCAGCCTTCTAGCTAGACTACATATTATCCAGACTGACAGACCACCCAGCATTCGAGCTAGACAACGTCTTATCCAGACTGACAGACCACCCAGCCTTCTATGTAGACAACGTCTTATCCAGACTGACAGACCACCCAGCCTTCTAGCTAGACTACGTCTTATCCAGGCTGACAGACCACCCAGCCTTCTAGCTAGACTACATCTAATCCAGACTGACAGACCACCCAGCATTCGAGCTAGACAACGTCTTATCCAGACTGACAGACCACCCAGCCTACTAGCTAGACAACGTCTTATCCAGGCTGACAGACCACCCAGCCTTCTAGCTAGACTACATATTATCCAGACTGACAGACCACCCAGCATTCGAGCTAGACAACGTCTAATCCAGACTGACAGACCACCCAGCCTTCTATCTAGACAACGTCTAATCCAGACTGACCACCCAGCCTTCTAGCTAGACTACATCTTATCCAGACTGACAGACCACCCAGCCTTCTAGCTAGAGAACGTCTAATCCAGACTGACCACCCAGCCTTCCAGCAAGACAACGTCTAATCCAGACTGACAGACCACCCGGCCAACATATTATCTAGACAGTCCACCCAGCTTTCTATCTAGACAATGTCTTATCAAGACTGACCACCCAGCCTTCTATCTAGACTACGTCTTATCCAGGCTGACAGACCACCCAGCCTTCTAGCTAGACAACGTCTTATCCAGGCTGACAGACCACCCAGCATTCTCGTTAGACAACGTCTTATCCAGGCTGGCAGACCACCCAGCTTTCTATCTAGACTACATCTTATCCAGACTGACAGACCACCCAGCCTTCTAGCTAGACAACGTCTTATCCAGACTGACAGACCACCCAGCCTTCTAGCTAGACTACGTCTTATCCAGGCTGACAGA
>NC_088239.1:10330306-10465306 GCF_036934945.1 Oncorhynchus masou masou | reverse complement strand
GTCATTATCTATCTCTGCTTTCTCCTCTACTCTAACAGGTTATTATCTATATCTGCTGTGTCCACTCCTCTAACAGGTCATTACCTATCTCTGCTGTCTCCTCTCCTCTAACAGGTCATTATCTATCTCTGCTGTCTCCCCTCCTCTAACAGGTCATTATCTATCTCTGCTTTCTCCTCTACTCTAACAGATCATTATCTATATCTGCTGTGTCCTCTCCTCTAACAGGTCATTATCTATCTCTGCTGTCTCTTCTCCTCTAACAGGTCATTATCTATCTCTGCTGTCTCCTCTCCTCTAACAGGTCATTATCTATATCTGCTGTCTCCTCTCCTCTAACAGGTCATTATCTGTCTCTGCTGTGTCCTCTTCTCTAACAGGTCATTACCTATCTCTGCTGTCTCCTCTCCTCTAACAGGTCATTACCTATCTCTGCTGTCTCCTCTCCTCTAACAGGTCATTATCTATCACTGCTGTCTCCTCTCCTCTAACGGGTCATTATCTATCTCTGCTGTCTCCTCTCCTCTAACAGGTCATTATCTATCTCTGATGTCTCCTCTAACAGGTCATTATCTATCTCTGCTGTCTCCTCTTCTCTAACAGGTCATTATCTATCTCTGCTGTCTCCTCTCCTCTAACAGGTCATTATCTATCTCTGCTGTCTCCTATCCTCTAACAGGTCATTATATATCTCTGCTTTCTCCTCTCCTCTAACAGGTCATTATATATCTCTGCTGTCTCCTCTCCTCTAACAGGTCATTATCTATCTCTGCTGTCTCCTCTCCTCTAACAGGTCATTATATATCTCTGCTGTCTCCTCTCCTCTAACAGGTCATTATCTATCTCTGCTTTCTCCTCTACTCTAACAGGTCATTATCTATCTCTGATGTCTCCTCTAACAGGTCATTATCTATCTCTGCTGTCTCCTCTTCTCTAACAGGTCATTATCTATATCTGCTGTCTCCTCTCCTCTAACAGGTCATTATCTATCTCTGCTGTCTCCTATCCTCTAACAGGTCATTATATATCTCTGCTTTCTCCTCTCCTCTAACAGGTCATTATATATCTCTGCTGTCTCCTCTCCTCTAACAGGTCATTATATATCTCTGCTGTCTCCTCTCCTCTAACAGGTCATTATCTATCTCTGCTTTCTCCTCTACTCTAACAGGTCATTATCTATCTCTGCTGTCTCCTCTCCTCTAACAGGTCATTATCTATCTCTGCTGTCTCCTCTCCTCTAACAGGTCATTATCTATCTCTGCTGTCTCCCCTCCTCAAACAGGTCATTACCTATCTCTGCTGTCTCCTCTCCTCTAACTGGTCATTATATATCTCTGATGTCTCCTCGAACAGGTTATTATCTATCTCTGCTGTCTCCTCTTCTCTAACAGGTCGTTATCTAGCTCTGATGTCTCCTCGAACAGGTCATTATCTATATTTGATGTCTCCTCGAACAGGTCATTATCTATCTCTGCTGTCTCCTCTCCTCTAACTGGTCATTATCTATCTCTGCTTTCTCCTCTACTCTAACAGGTCATTATCTATCTCTGCTGTCTCCTCTCCTCTAACAGGTCATTATCTATCTCTGATTTCTCCTCTACTCTAACTGGTCATTATCTATCTCTGCTGTCTCCTCTCCTCTAACAGGTCATTATCTGTCTCTGATGTCTCCTCTAACAGGTCATTATCTATCTCTGCTGTCTCCTCTCCTCTAACAGGTCATTATATATCTCTGCTGTCTCCTCTCCTCTAACAGGTCATTATCTATCTCTGCTGTCTCCTCTACTCTAACAGGTCATTATCTATCTCTGCTGTCTCCTCTCCTCTAACAGGTCATTATATATCTCTGCTGTCTCCTCTCCTCTAACAGGTCATTATCTATCTCTGCTGTCTCCTATCCTCTAACAGGTCATTATATATCTCTGCTTTCTCCTCTCCTCTAACAGGTCATTATCTATCTCTGCTGTCTCCTCTCCTCTAACAGGTCATTATCTATCTCTGCTATCTCCCCTCCTCAAACAGGTCATTACCTATCTCTGCTGTCTCCTCTCCTCTAACTGGTCATTATATATCTCTGATGTCTCCTCGAACAGGTTATTATCTATCTCTGCTGTCTCCTCTTCTCTAACAGGTCATTATCTAGCTCTGATGTCTCCTCGAACAGGTCATTATCTATATTTGATGTCTCCTCGAACAGGTCATTATCTATCTCTGCTGTCTCCTCTCCTCTAACTGGTCATTCTCTATCTCTGCTGTCTCCCCTCCTCTAACAGGTCATTATCTATCTCTGCTGTCTCCTCTCCTCTAACAGGTCATTATATATCTCTACTATCTCCTCTCCTCTAACAGGTCATTATATATCTCTGATGTCTCCTCTCCTCTAACAGGTCATTATCTAGCTCTGATGTCTCCTCTAACAGGCCAATATCTATCTCTGCTGTCTCCTCTCCTCTAACAGGTCATTATCTATCTCTACTGTATCCTCTCCTCTAGCAGGTCATTATCTATCTCTGCTGTCTCCTCTCCTCTAACAGGTCATTATCTATCTCTGATGTCTCCTCTAACAGGTCATTATCTATCTCTGCTGTCTCCTCTCCTCTAACAGGTCATTATCTATCTCTGCTGTCTCCTCTCCTCTAACAGGTCATTATCTATCTCTGATGTCTCCTATCCTCTAACAGGTCATTATCTATCTCTGCTGGTCAAGTGTGACAGAGTGTCAAGTGGTCAAGTGTGACAGAGTGTTAACCCCTAGTACAGAGTGGGTTAATGAGGTTCAATACAATCCTCAATGTTCTGGATATGATAATTTGTTTATTGTAGAAAATACTAAACCATAAAACAAATGTCTGTGTTTTTTAGCACATAAAGCCACTAGAAGAAACTAGTGGGGACTGGGGCCATTTTTTAAAACATGTTTGATCCAGATCTCTGGAATGATCATCATACAGCATACACTGACTGTCTGCCTTACATCAGTCCCAATACATCATGGGGTAAATGAGGTTTGAATGATCAGCCACTAACATTATTTTCATTGACAAAGAGATTTGCTGTCAGACAGCTGAAACAAAGATGTACCGTATTGTACTATGTAGTGTGTATGTGTGTGTGCGTGCGTGCGTGCGTGCGTGCGCGTGCGTGCATATGTGTATATGTGTGTGTGTGTGTGTCAAATCAACGTTTATTTGTCACGTGCACCAAATACAACATGCCACCTTAGAGTGAAATGTTTACTTACAGGCTCTAACCAATGGTGTGCATGTGTGTGTGCGTGTGTGTGAGCCTACACGTGTGTTGTACCGTACTTGTCAGCTGTACCTAAGCCCTGTATGACAAGTGCTAGGGTAATGGAATGGAGACAGAGCCCCGGGCAAAGATAACACCATGAGTAAGGGGCTTTACAACATCCTCTGCCAATAGTTGCTTTGTCTTTGTCCATTCACTCTGTCAAATAAAGCTTTCACACTTCAAATAAAACAGAGACGTGTGTTTCCTATAACAACAGGGGCAGAGTGTAGGGGTGTGTGTGTGTGTGTGTGTGACAGTGGCAATATAAGGTTTGTTGAAAGCATCTCTCTCCTGAGGCTCTCAGGTGACGGTATGATGACTCGATACTGATTGAAAAATATCAAGAGCTCCTTTCACGTGGAAGTAAAGGACATTTTGTTGCAATTTTGACCGAGAAAATAAACAGTGCGTGTGTCAACGCACCAACGTGCTTCATCGCAAAGATGATTTAGTAGAGGAGAAATGACCCACAGATGGAGTGTGTGTGTGTGGGTTGATGGTTACAGAACGTAACATGCCACTCTGCTCGTCTGGTCTACCTATTCCTTATTTCAAGGACCACGTTCTGGAAGGTTTAAGTCACGTTCTGGAAGGTTTAAGCCACGTTCTGGAAGGTTTGGGCCACGTTCTGGAAGGTTTAAGCCACGTTCTGGAAGGTTTGGGCCACGTTCTGGTGTCAGGATTTGGCCAGGGTTGTTCCGGTTTTTGGTCACTAGATGCCCCCATTGTGCTTTTTGACCTTTTGCTTTCCCTTGATCCCCATTATTATTTGCACCTGTGCCTCTTTTTCCCCTGATTTTATTTAAACCCTTAGTTTCCCTCAGTTCTTTGCTCTGTGTTTGTATGTTAGCACCCAGCCCTAGTATTCTGTGTACTCTTGTTGATCCCGGTGGACGCTCTTGTGGAATTCTGTTTTTTGTTCTTGTTTATTTATTTTTGAGTATCTTTTGAGGCTTTTTATGCTTTACCTACCACCTTGTGGATTTACCTTTTTGTCTTGGAGGATTACCTTGTGGATTACCTTGTTCTTGTGGAATTCCTTTTGAGGTTGTGGAGTTACATGTTTTCCTGAAGGACTTCACTTTTTACTTTATTAAATACACCGTCTCAAGTACTGCTGTGTCTGCCTCATCTTCTGGGTTCTGCTGACTATTCGTGGCTCAGTTGGTTAAGTGACTGTTTCTCACTCCGGAGACCCGGGTTCGTAACCGGGTCCTGACATCTGGAAGGTTTGGGCCACGTTCTGGAAGGTTTAAGCCACGTTCTGGAAGGTTTAGGCCACGTTCTGGAAGGTTTAAGCCACGTTCTGGAAGGTTTGGGCCACGTTCTGGAAGGTTTAAGCCATGTTCTGGAAGGTTTGGGCCACGTTCTGGAAGGTTTAAGCCACGTTCTGGAAGGTTTGGGCCACGTCCTGGAAGGTTTAAGCCACGTTCTGGAAGGTTTGGGCCACGTTCTGGAAGGTTTGGGCCACGTTCTGGAAGGTTTGGGCCACGTTCTGGAAGGTTTAAGCCACGTTCTGGAAGGTTTGGCCCACGTTCTGGAAGGTTTGGGCCACGTTTTGGAAGTTGTGATAGCAACACCTCAAGTCAAACAGAACACTCTCCCACCCGCTCTTTAATTTTCATCTAAGTGTTTGTTTGTGGTCTCTCTCTCTCTCTTTCTCTCTCTCTCTCTCTAAGGGGCTTTTTGGAATGGGGAAAATATGTTAACATTGCAGAAGCAAGTGTAGAAGATAATATACAAAAGTGAAATAAACAATAAAAATGAACAGTAAGCATTACACTCACAGAAGTTCCAAAAGAATAAAGAGAGTGTCACGACTTCTCCCGAAGTCGTTGCCTCTCCTTGTTCGGGCGGTGCTCGGCGTTCGACGTCACCGGTCTTCTAGCCATCATTGATCCTTTTTTCATTTTCCATTGGTTTTGTCTTGTCTTCCCACACACCTGTTTTCAATCCCATTCATTACCTGTTGTGTATTTAACCCTCTGTTTCCCCTCATGTCTTTGTCAGAGATTGTTTATTGTCAGTGTAGTGTTTTTGTATAGGTGCGTGACGGGTCTTCGTACCCATATTTATTTATTATTAATTTGTCTATTTAGTGTTATGGAGCATTTTACTTGAACTTTATTAAAAGACTCCATTTTACACTCTGTTTGACTCTCCTGCGCCTGACTTCCCTGCCACCTATACACCTATGCCTGACAGAGAGAGAGAGAGAGACGAGCATAAGGACATCACAGGAAGCTCAGATAAGAGATTGATGCACTTCTCTTTGATAGACGTCGCTGTGTGTGTGTGTGTGTGTGTGTGTGTGTCATGGATATTCATATTATGTATATATACAGTGTTGATGTAATGATGTACAAATGGTTAAAGTACAAAAGGGAAAATAAATAAACAAAAATATGGGTTGTATTTACAATGGTGTTTGTTCTTCACTGGTTGAACTTTTCTTGTGGTAACAGGTCACAGATCTTGCTGCTGTGATGGCACACGGTGGTATTTCACCCAGTAGATATGGGAGTTTATCAAAATTGGGTACGTTTTCAATTTCTTTGTGGATCTGTGTAATCTGTGGGAAATATGTGTCTCTAATATGGTCATACATTGGGCAGGGTGTTAGGAAGTGCAGCTCATTTTCCAGCTAATGTTGTGGGCAGTGTGCACATAGTCTGTCTTCTTGAGAGCCATGTCTGCCTACGGCGGTCTTTCTCAATAGTAAGGCGAAGATTTCCTTTAGTTTGGGCCAGTCCCAGTGGTCAGGTATTCTTCCACTGTGTACTCTCTGTTTAGGGCCAATTATTTTCAATGTGTCAAGTAATTATCTTTTTGTTTTGTCATGATTTGTTTGGGTCTAATTGTGTTGCTGTCCTAGGGCTCTGTGGGGTGTGTTTGTGTTTGTGAACAGAGCCCCAGGACCAGCTTGCTTAGGGGACTCTTCTCCAGGTTCATCTCTCTGTAAATGATTGCTTTGTTATGGAAGGTTTGGGAATCCCTTCCTTTCAGGTGGTTGTAGAATAATATAATAGAGACAGTAGATCTAGCTGGTCTGACATATATTATAATAGAGACAGTAGATGGGCTCTTTTCTGAATTTTGCTCATTAGCGGGTATCGGCCTAATTCTACTCTGCATGCATCCTTTTGATGGCATAGAAGGCCTTTCCTGCCTTGTCTCTCAGATCGTTCACAGCTTTGTGGAAGTTACCTGGGGCGATAATGTTTAGGCTGAGGTGTGTATCATTTATTTTTTTTATATTGTTTTTATTTTTTTAATTTCACCTTTATTTAACCGGATAGGCCAGTTGAAAACAAGTTCTCATTTACAACTGAGACCTGGCCAAGATAAAGCAAAGCTGTGCGACAAAAACAACACAGAGTTACACATAGGATAAACAAACGTACAGTCAATAACACAATAGATAAAATCTGTATACAGTGTGTGCAAATGAAGTAAGGAGGTAAGACAATAAATAGGCCAATAGTGGCGAAGTTATTACAATTTAGCAATTTACACTGGAGTGATAGATGTGCAGATGCGGATGTGCAAGTATAAATACTGGTGTGCAAAAGAGCAGAAAAACAAAAACAAATATGGGGATGAGGTAGGTAGTTGGTTGGATGGGCTATTTACAGATGGGCTGTGTACAGCTCCAGCGATCGGTAAGCTGCTCTGACAGCTGACGCTTAAAGCTAGTGAGGGAGATATAAGTCTCCAACTTCAGAGATATTTTCCATTCGTTCCAGTCATTGGCAGCAGAGAACTGGAATGAAAGGCAGCCAAAGAGGTGTTGGTTTTGGGGATGACCAGTGAAATATACCTGCTGGAGCGCGTGCCAAGGGTGGGTGTTGCTATGGTGACCAGTGAGCTGAAATAAGGTGGAACTTTACCAAGCAAAGACTTATAGATGACCTGGAGCCAGTGGGTTTGGCGACTAACACGTAGCGAAGACCAGCCAACGAGAGCATACAGGTCGCAGAGGTGGGTAGTAAACTCAGCAAAAAAAGAAACGTCCCTTTTTCAGGGCTCTTGTCTTTCAAAGATAATTCGTAAAAATCTAAATAACTTCACAGATCTTCATTGTAAAGGGCTTAACCTGTTGAAACTCTGGGGGCGCTATATCATTTTTGGATAAAAAGACGTGCCCGTTTTAAGCGCAATATTTTGTCACAAAAAGATGCTCGACTATGCATATAATTGGTAGCTTTGGAAAGAAAACACTCTGACGTTTCCAGAACTGCAAAGATATTTTCTGTGCGTGCCCTAGAACGTGAGCTACAGGCAAAACCAAGATGAAACGGCATCCAGGAAATGAGCAGGATTTTTGAGGCTCAGTTTTCCATTGTCTCCTTATATGGCTGTGAATGCGAGAGGAGTGAGTCAGCCCTTTCTGTCGTTTCCCCAAGGTGTCTGCAGCATTGTGACGTATTTGTAGGCATATCATTGGAAGATTGACCATAAGAGACCACATTTACCAGGTGTCCGCCCGGTGTCCTGCGCCGAAATTGGTGCGCAAAAGTCAGCTGCAAGTATTTTTCCACAGAATTCAGAGAAGAATGCAGGCTTCCACAAACGATATATCAATGAAGAGATATGTGAAAAAACACCTTGAGGATTGATTCCAAACAACGTTTGCCATGTTTCGGCGATATTATGGAGTTAATTCGGAAAAAGTTTGACGTTGTAGGTGACTGAATTTTCGGTTCGTTTCGGTAGCCAAATGTGATGTACAAAACGGAGCGATTTCTCCTACACAAAGACGCTTTCAGGAAAAACTGCACATTTGGTATGTAACTGAGAGTCTCCTCATTGAAAACATCCGAAGCTCTTCAAAGGTAAATGATTTTATTTATTTGGTTATCTGTTTTTTGTGAAAATGTTGCGTGCTAAATGCTACTCAAAATGCTAAGCTAGCTTAGCATACTCTTACACAAATTAGTGAATTGCTATGGTTCAAAAGCATATTTTGAAAATCTGAGATGACAGTGTTGTTAAGAAAAGGCTAAGCTTGAGAGTAGGCGCATTATTTTCATTTTATTTGCGATTTTCAGAAATCGTTAATGTTACATTATGCTAATGAGCTTCAGGCTATAACTGTATACAGGTTTTTTTCATAGCCAAACGTGAACAAAACGGAGCGATTTGTCCTACACAAATAATATTTTTTTGAAAAACTGCACATTTGCTATGTAACTGAGAGTCTCCTCATTGAAAACATCCGAAGCTCTTCAAAGGTAACTGATTTTATTTATTTGGTTATCTGGTTTTTGTGAAAATGTTGCGTGCTAAATGCTACTCAAAATGCTAAGCTAGCTTAGCATACTCTTACACAAATTAGTGAATTGCTATGGTTCAAAAGGATATTTTGAAAATCTGAGATGACAGTGTTGTTAAGAAAAGGCTAAGCTTGAGAGTAGGTGCATTATTTTCATTTTATTTGCGATTTTCAGAAATCGTTAACGTTGCGTTATGCTAATGAGCCTGAGGCTTTAGTCACGATCCCGGATCCGGGATGGGGAGTTTCAAGAAGTTAAACACTGTTTCCCATGCTTGGTTCAGTGAACCATAAACAATACATGAACCATGCACCTGTGGAACGGTCATTAAAACCTGTAAGAAATCGTGCTACTTTTTTCAAAATTCTGTTAAAAATCGTGCAACATTTCAACGTCCTGCTACTCATGCCAGGAATATAGTATATGCATCTGATTAGTATGTGTGCATTGAAAACACTCTGAAGTTTCTAGAACTGGTTCAATGGTGTCTGTGACTATAACAGAACGAGTTCCGTTGTCAAGATCGCAAGAAAACCTCATCACAAAATCTACAAAGAAAAATCCATCCGCCAGTGTTTGTATTGTCTAAGGCTTGTCATAAATGATGGAACTGTGCTTGTAATTCCTACAGATTCCACACGATGTCGCCAGTGTTGTGATTACCAGGGCCCTTTTTCCTTGGTCAGATTAGTCAATAGGACATCCGGTCTTCAGGTGCGCAACTGAAAAAAATGTCCGTGAGGAACTGGACTTCGTTTTGTAAACGTCTAGTTATTGAATACAGATCGCTCCGTGATCAATTTGATCGTTTATTAACGTTTACTAATACCTAAACTTGGATTACAGAAGTAGGTTGAAGTGTTTTGTCAAAGTTTATAGGCAAATTTATGAATTTAAAAAAATTACGTTGCGTTGGGAAAGGTGCCTTTTTCCATGGATTTCACGGTGTTCATATATGGACATTTTGGGTATATATGGACCGATTTAATCGAAAAAAAATTCCGCCGATTTGGTTCCTGTACAGGAACATACTCCTGAAGTTGTTATAAGACACTAACAGCTTACAGAGGGTAGGCAACTAAGGTCACAGTTATGAAAACTAAAGAGGCCTTTCTAATTACTCTGAAAAACACACAAAAAAAGATGTCCGGGGTCCCTGCTCATCTGTGTGAACGTGCCTTAGGCATGCTGCTGCAAGGAGTCATGAGGACTGTAGATGTGGCCAGGGCAATACATTGTAATGTCCGTACTGTGAGATGCCTAAGACAGCACTACAGGGAGATAGGACAGACAGCTGATCGTCCATGCAGTGGCAGACTGTATGAAACAACACCTGCACAGGATCGGTACATCCGAACATCATACCTGTGGGACAGGTACAGGATGACAACAACTGCCCGAGTTACACCAGGAATGCACAATCCCTCCATCAGTGCTCAGACTGTCCACAATAGGCTGAGAGAGGCTGGACTGAGGGCTTGTAGGACTGTTGTAGGCCTGTGGTAAGGAAGGTAAGGAATTTCCTCACCAGATATCACCGGCAACAACAACCCACCGTCACTGGACCAGACAGGACTGGCAAAAAGTGCTCTTCACTGACAAGTCGCGGTTTTGTCTCAACAGGGGTGATGGTCGGATTCGCGTTTATCTTTGAAGTAGGCCTGTACTCTGGAGCAGGGTCGATTTGTAGGTGGAGGGTCTGTCATGGTCTGGGGTGGTGTGTCATAGCACCATCGGACTGAGCTTGTTGTCATTGCAGGCGATCTCAACGGTTTGTGTTACAGGGAAGACATCCTCCTCCTCCATGACATCCTCCATCCTCCATGTGGTAGCCTTCCTGCAGGCTCATCCTGACATGACTCTCCAGCATGACAGTTTTTGAATCTTGTCATGTTCATACAAATATTTACACATATTAAGTTTGCTGAAAATAAATGCAGTTGACAGTGAGAGGAAGTTCCTTGTTTTGCTGAGTTTATATGGGGCTTTGGTGACAAAACAGACGGCACTGTGATAGACTGCATCCAATTTGTTGAGTAGTGTTGGAGGCTATTTTGTAAATTACATTGCCGAAGTCGAGGATCGTTACGATGGTCAGTTTCACGAGGGCATGTTTGGCAGCATGAGTAGAGGAGGCTAAGTTGTGAAATAGGAAGCCGATTCTACATATATTTTTGGATTGGAGATGCTTAATATGAGTCTTGAAGAAGAGTTTACAGTCTAGCTAGACACCTAGGCATTTATAGTTGTCCACATATTCTAAGTCAGGACCGTCCAGAGTAGTGACGCTTGTCGGATGAGCTGGCAGGTCCAGGCAGCGATCAGTTGAAGAGCATGCATTTAATTTTACTAGCATTTAAGAGCAGTTGGAGGCCACGGAAGGAGTGTATACCGAATGGTGTCGTCTGCATAGAGGTGGAGCAAGAGCGACACCATTGATATATACAGAGAAAAGAGTCGGCCCGAGAATTGAACCCTGTGGCACCCCCATAGAGAAGGCCAGAGGTCCGGACAACAGGCACCCCGATTTGACACACTGAACACTATCTGAGAAGTAGTTGGTGAACCAGGTGAGGCAGTCAGTAGAGAAACCAAGGCTGTTGAGTCTGCGGATAAGAATATGGATAAGAATATGGTGATTGGCAGAGTCAAAAGCCTTGGCCAGGTCGATGAAGACGGCTGCACAGTACTGTCTTATCGATGGCAGTTATGATATCGGCTAGGACCTTGAGCATGGCTGAGGTGCACTCCTGACCAGCTCGGAAACCGCATTGCATAGCGGAGAAGGTATGGTGGGATTCGAGATGGTCGGTGATCTGGTTGTTGGCTTTAGAAAGACTTTAGAAAAGCAGGGCAGGATGGATATAGGTATGTAACAGTCTGGGTCTAGAGTGGCTCCCCCTTTAAAGAGGAGGATGACCACGGCCGCTTTTCAATCTTTAGACAGAGAGGTCGAACAGACTAATAATAGGGGTTGCAACAATGGTGGCGGATCATTTTAGGAAGAGAGGGTCCAGAATGTCTAGCCCAGCTGATTTGTAGGGAAACACTTTCAGAACATCAGCTGTCTGGATTTGGGTGAAGGATACGCAGGGGGGGGGTGCTTGGGTCAGTTGATGGGGGGGGTGCAGAGCTGTTGACCGGGGTAGGGGTAGCCAGTTGGAAAGCATGGCCAGCCATAGAGAAATGCTTATTTAAAATCACGAATATACTGAATTTATCGGTGGTGACAGTGTTTCCTAGTCTCAGTGCAGTGGGCAGCTGGGAGGAGGTGCTCTTATTCTCCATTTTGTGTGCTCTAGGGCAGTGGTTCTCAAGCCTGGTCCTGGGGACCCAAAGAGGGGCACATTTTTGTTTTTGCACTAGCAACAACACACCTGATTCAAATCATCAAAGCCTTTTGATGAGATGATCATTTGAATCAGGTGTGTGGTCCCCAGGACCAGGATTGACAACCAGTGCTCTAGGGAAATGGTGTCTAGGTGGAATTTGTATTTGTGGTCCTGGCGACAGGACCTTTTTTGGAACACCATTATTTTGGTCTTACTGAGATTTACTGTCAGGGCTCAGGAATGGCAGAATCTGTTCATAAGATCTAGGTGCTGCTGTCTGCCCTCCTTGGTTGGTGACAGAAGCACCAGATCATCTGTAGACATTTGTTTTCAGATTCTAGTAGGGTGAGGCCGTGTGCTGCAGACTTTTCTATTGGCATCGTCAATTCGTTGCAATATATGTTAGAGTGTGGCCTCAGCGGCATCCCTGTCCCACCCCACGGCCCTGTGGGAAGAAATGTGTGCTTTTTGTCCATTTTAACTGCACATTTGTGTACATGGATTTTATAATGTCGTATGTTTTTTCCCCAACACCACTTTCCATCAGTTTGTATAACAGACCCTCATGCCAAATTGAGACGAAGGCTTTTTTGAAATCAACAAAGCATGAGAAGACTTTGTCTTTGTTTTGGTTTATTTGTTTGTCAATATGTGGTCTGTCGTATGGTAATTTGGTAAAAAGCTAATTTGACATTTGCTCACTACATTGTTTTCATTGAGGAGATGTACGAGTCTGCTGTTAGTGATAATGCAGAGGATTTTCCCAAGGTTGCTGTTTGACGCATATGCCACGATAGTTATTGGGGTCAAATTTGTCTCCACTTTTGTGGATTGGGGTGATCAGTCCTTGGTTCCAAATATTGCGGAAGATGCCAGAGCAAAGGATGTAGTTAAAAAGTTTCAGGATAGCCAATTCAAA
The DNA here is from genome assembly GCF_036934945.1 of Oncorhynchus masou masou. Taxonomy (NCBI): domain Eukaryota; kingdom Metazoa; phylum Chordata; class Actinopteri; order Salmoniformes; family Salmonidae; genus Oncorhynchus; species Oncorhynchus masou. The sequence continues at coordinate 10,452,488 of NC_088239.1, read as the reverse complement.
TTTGTTGTCTGTATATTTGATCATTTCATTGAGGATGTTATCTCTCTCTTTCTCTCTGTGTGAACATATAACTCTTCCCCTCTGACTTCCCCTCAGACTCCCGCGGACGGGAAAGAGAGAGTTAGATTTTGTTTATTTCCCTTTTGTTTCTTGTCTATTTCACTTGTTTTGGCAATGTAAACATATGTTTCCCATGCCAATAAAGCCCTTAAAATTGACTTGAAGAGAGAGTGAGACAGACAGACAGACAGACAGACAGACAGACAGACAGACAGACAGACAGACAGACAGACAGACAGACAGACAGACAGACAGAGAGACAGACAGAGACATGCAAGGCATGCTTGCATGCATACAGAGAGAGACAGACAGACAGACAGACTGAGACAGAGAGAGAGAGAGTCTGAGCTTTTGGTAACTGTCTCTGGGTAGCCGTCTCTGGGTAGATGTTTGTGTTTATGTGTATGTTTGTTTCCCCACTGGGAGTGTTGTTTGCCTTCAGAGGAGGTTACCCACAGTGCATCACTTCATCAGTACTCACGGGGGGTTGATGATTCACTATCATCGCATTGATGTACCGCACACTCCCTTTCCTCCTCTCTTGTTCCTCTCTTTCTTTCTCACTTTTCACATCTCTCATCTCCCCTTCTTTTCTCCTCTAGCTTCCCCTCCTTGCCATTTCTCCACTCTCTTTCTATCTCTCTTTCCTCTGCCCTCCTGTAATCTCCCTCTTTCTTGCCTACACTACCCATCCCTTTGTCTTTCTTGCTCTCTCATACCTCTCCTCCTCCTCTCTGTTTTCCTTTCTCTGTTCATGCTGACACTACCATCCCTGTTTTTTCACCCCTCTAGTTCACACATTACTTTTTGTATTTCACAATCCCTCATCGTCCCAGCATCCCCTTTCATCCCCCCCCTTGGGAGCTAGGGAGAGGAGTTGGAGAGGAGAGAATAGGAGGAGGAGAGGAGAGAATAGAAGAAGGCAGGAAGGGGGAGGATATGAGTGGAGAGAGGAGGATGGAGGAGAGCAGAGGAGAAGTCGAGAAGAGGGAGGGGGGATGGGGAGAGGATGGAGGAGAAGAGAGGAGGATGGAGGAGAGGAGAAGAGAGGAGGAGAGAGTTGGATGGAAGAGAGGAGAGAGAGAGAGAGTATGATGGAAGAGAGGAGGGAGGAGAGGAGAGAGTAGGATGGAAGAGAGGAGAGGAGGGAGGAGAGGAGAGAGTAGGATGGAAGAGAGGAGAGAGGAGGGAGGAGAGGAGAGAGGAAGGAGGAGAGGAGAGAGTAGGATGGAAGAGAGGAGGGAGGAGAGGAGAGAGGAGGAGAGACTAGGATGGAGAGAGGATCCAAGAGGAGGGAGAGAGGAGGAAAGGAGAGGAGATAGGAGGAGAGAGTAGGATGTAAGAGAGGAGGGAGGAGAGGAGAGAGGAGGAGAGGAGAGAGTATGATGGAGAAAGGGAGAGAGGATCCGAGAGGAAGGAGAGAGGAAGAAAGAGAGGAGAGAGGAGGAGAGAGTAGGATGGAGAAAAGGAGAGAGGATCTGAAAGGGGGAGAGGAGGAAAGGAGAAAAGATCAGAGAGAAGAGAGGAGAGGAGAGAGGATCCGAGAGGAGGGAGAGAGGAGGAAAGGAGAGGAGAGAGGAGGATGGAAGAGAGAGGAGGATGGAAGAGAGGAGAGAGGAGGGAGGAGAGGAGAGGAGAGAGGAGGGAGGAGAGGAGAGAGTAGGATGGAAGAGAGGAGAGGAGAGAGGAGGGAGGAGAGGAGAGAGGAGGAGAGAGTAGGATGGAGAAAAGGAGAGAGGATCCAAGAGGAGGGAGAGAGGAGGAAAGGAGAGGAGAGAGTAGGATGTAAGAGAGGAGAGAGGAGGGAGGAGAGGAGAGAGGAGAGAGGAGGAGAGAGTAGGATGGAGAAAAGGAGAGAGGATCTGAAAGGGGGAGAGGAGGAAAGGAGAAAAGATCACAGAGAAGAGAGGAGAGGAGAGAGGATCCGAGAGGAGGGAGAGAGGAGGAAAGGAGAGGAGAGAGGAGGATGGAAGAGAGAGGAGGATGGAAGAGAGGAGAGAGAGGGAGGGAGGAGAGGAGAGGAGAGAGGAGGGAGGAGAGGAGAGAGTAGGATGGAAGAGAGGAGAGGAGAGAGGAGGGAGGAGAGGAGAGAGGAGGAGAGAGTAGGATGGAGAAAAGGAGAGAGGATCCAAGAGGAGGGAGAGAGGAGGAAAGGAGAGGAGAGAGTAGGATGTAAGAGAGGAGAGAGGAGGGAGGAGAGGAGAGAGGAGGAGAGGAGAGAGTATGATGGAGAAAGGGAGAGAGGATCCGAGAGGAAGGAGAGAGGAAGAAATGAGAGGAGAGAGTAGGATGGAGAAAAGGAGAGAGGAGGGGGAGAGGAGGAAAGGAGAAAAGATCAGAGAGGAGAGAGGAGAGGAGAGAGGATCTGAGAGGAGGGAGAGAGGAGGAAAGGAGAGGAGAGAGGAGGAGAAGCGAGAGGAGGATGGAGAAAAGGAGAGAGGATCCGAGAGGAGGGAGATAGGAGGAAAGGAGAGAGGATCAGAGAGGAGGGAGAGAGGAGGAAAGGAGAGGAGAGGAGAGTGGAGAGATGATCCGAGAGGAGGGAGAGCGGAGGAAAGGAGAGAGGATCCCAGAGGAGGGAGAGAGGATCAGAGAGGAGGGAGAGAGGAGGGATAATCCGAGAGGAGGGAGAGAGAGGGAAAGGAGAGATGATCCCAGAGGAGGGAGAGAGGATCAGAGAGGAGGAAAGGAGAACAGGGCTATGAATATAAAGGATGTCTGCGTTAGCAGCGGTTTGTCCCTCAGATTTGTCATCTGACACCAACACACACAGTCAGCACTTTATACTGAGGGAGAGAACCCTGAGAACTCTCTGGAGAGATACACACACACACACACACACACACACACACACTGAGTCATTTTTCAAAGGATACAAACGTATGCTCCTTTTTCAAATAGAGACGTTCCTCTCTTTTCAAATTAACCCATACAGAAATAAGACAGCATTATAATATCTTCATCACTTCAAATGTATATCTTCAATATTATTTCCTCATTTAAATTGAAGTCGGAAGATTACACACACCTTAGCCAAATTTAAACTCAGTCTGGCTTTTTTATGGCTCTTTTGGAGCAGTGGCTTCTTCCTTGCTGAGCTGCCTTTCAGGTTATGTCGATATAGGACTCGTTTAACTGTGGATATAGATACTTTTGTACCTGTTTCCTCCAGTATCTTCACAAGGTCCTTTGCTGTTGTTCTGGGATTGCATTGCACTTTTCGCACTAGAGTACGTCCATCTCTAGGAGACAGAACGCGTCTCCTTCCTGAGCGGTATGACGGCTGCATGGTCCCATGGTGTTAATACTTGTGTACTATTGTTTGTACAGATAAACGTGGTACCTTCAGGTTTTTGGAAATTGCTCCCAAGGATGAACCAACTTGTGGAGGTCTACAATTTTTCTGAGGTCTTGGCTGATTTCTTTTGACTTTCCCATGATAGCAAGCAAAGAGGCACAGAGTTTGAAGGTAGGCCATGAAATACAGCCACATGTACACCTCCAATTGACTCAAATAATGTAAACCAGCCTATCAGAAGCTTCTAAAGCCATGACATCATTTTCAGGAATTTTCAAGCAGTTTAAAGGCACAGTCAACTTAATGTATGTAAACTTCTGACCCACTGGAATTGTGATGCAGTGAATTATAAGATAAATAATCTGTCTGTAAACAATTGCTGGAAAAATGACTTGTGTCCTGCACAAAGTAGATGTCCTAACTGACTTGTCAAAACTATAGTTTGTTAACAAGAAATGTGTGGAGTGGTTGAAAAATGTGTTTTAATGACTCCAACCTAAGTGTATGTTAACTTCCGGCTTTAACTCTATAATGGACGTACTCAAGCAAGATTCCGCTGGGAAAGACAAAAACACTGAGCATCCACATACAATACAACGACAACACACAGTAATGGGCCACACTACACAGCCAGAAATGAACACACACAAACACACGGTTATTCTAGTGTTGTGTTTTTATATTTGTTTTATTTGGATTTTTGTTGGGATTCTTAGAAATTCTGTTTCAGTTAGTTTTCAGAGTTCTATAAGAGTTCTATAAGAGTTCTGTCTGAGTTCTATAATAGTTCTATAATAGTTCTGTAATAGTTCTATAATAGTTCTGTCATAGTTCTGTAAGAGTTCTGTCAGAGTTCTATAATAGTTCTGTCAGAGTTCTATAATAGTTCTGTCAGAGTTCTATAAGAGTTCTATAATAGTTCTATAATAGTTCTGTAAAAGTTCTATAATAGTTCTGTAAGAGTTCTGTCAGAGTTCTATAATAGTTCTATAAGAGTTCTGTAATAGTTCTGTCAGAGTTCTATAATAGTTCTGTAAGAGTTCTGTCACAGCGACCATCGGGTTCTTGGTAACCTCCCTGACAAAGGCCCTTCTCCCTAGATTGCTCAGTTCAGCCGGGCGGCCAGTTCTAGGAAGAGTCTTGGTGGTTCCAAACTTCTATTTAAGAATGATGGAGGCCACTGTGTTCTTGGGAGCCTTCAATGCTGCAGATATTTTTCGGTACCCTTTACCAGATCTGTGCCCCGACACAAACCTGCCTCGGAGCTCTACGGACCATTCCTTCCACCTCGTGTCTTGTTCAATCAATTGAATTTACCACAGGTGGACTCCATTAGAGTTGTAGAAACATCTCAAGGGTGATAAATGGAAACAGGATGCACATGTGCTACATTTAGAGTCTTATGGCAAGGGGTCTGAATACTTATGTATATAAGATATTTATATTAATTTACTTTGAATACATTTGCATAACATTTCGAAAAACTGTTTTTCACTTTGTCATTATGGGGTATTGGGTGTAGATTGATAAGGAAAACTCTTAATTCAAACCATTTTAGAATAAGGCTGTAATGTAACAAAAAGTTAACTTTCCCGAATATACTGTATGTATCTTATGCCACCGAGCTACTGTCAAGAACAGTCACAATCACGTGTTTCATGAAATTGGATTACATTTGAATGAAACCAGATCAAGGTATGAAAAATGACTGTTGCTTCTACAACGTTTGATTATAAAGTTACTGGTTCCCTCCCCCACGTCAAACACTTGGATTCAGGAGGAGGGGTTATTCATAGAAAAGTTACTGGTTCCCTCCCCCACGTCAAACACTTGGATTCAGGAGGAGGGGTTATTCATAGAAAAGTTACTGGTTCCCTCCCCCACGTCAAACACTTGGATTCAGGAGGAGGGGTTATTCACAGAAAAGGGTGACATCACCTTAACTCATATTTTAATACACCACTGGCAACATGACATAATCTCACCTAATTTTAATAAGCACAGCCTTGTAACCAACATTGGAAAAGGGGTGTTTGCAGAGGGGTGTGGTTTATATAGCTAGATAGCTACTCTACCGGTGCCAATATCTGACTGTAGGTTGTCAGCAAATATCATTTTAAAAAGTAATCTATGGCAACAATACTTATGTGTTTCTCCTTTCATCTGTGTCTGGTGTTAGCTAGTTACTGGCTAGCTAGGTCTTCATCTGTGTCTGGTGTTAGCTAGTTACTGGCTAGCTAGGTCTTCATCTGTGTCTGGTGTTAGCTAGTTACTGGCTAGCTAGGTCTTCATCTGTGTCTGGTGTTAGCTAGTTACTGGCTAGCTAGGTCTTCATCTGTGTCTGGTGTTAGCTAGTTACTGGCTAGCTAGGTCTTCATCTGTGTCTGGTGTTAGCTAGTTACTGGCTAGCTAGGTCTTCATCTGTGTCTGGTGTTAGCTAGTTACTGGCTAGCTAGGTCTTCATCTGTGTCTGGTGTTAGCTAGTTACTGGCTAGCTAGGTCTTCATCTGTGTCTGGTGTTAGCTAGTTACTGGCTAGCTAGGTCTTCATCTGTGTCTGGTTTTAGCTCGTTACTGGCGAGCTAGGTCTTCAGCCAGCATGTAACAAGAGGGTGTCGTTCAGTGTCGTTCAAAACTCTGACGCAGTTGTCATGTCAACACATCCATCAGTGCTGCTTCACAAAAGACATACCACACAGGAGATGTATACAAATATAATTCATGCAATTTCCATGTGGTTTGAGTTGCTTTGTGCATCACTCCACTCCATCCAAGTTTCTTGAGATAAGCACATCAAAGAGGTGTCAGTCAAAGCGAGCTAATGAATACAACCTCCCGGCCCACTCAGCTGGTCTTTTCAACCTTCTTTGTAATTAGAAAAATGACTTTAACTCAAAATGTGAGCATTTCTATCCCCCAAAAATATTATTGGGGAAATGCTATTTTACATGGGAATCAGAATGACGGTTCGGGACCTTTAAGATGAATGTACTGTTAGTCGATCTCAATAACAACATTTGCTAAATGACTAAAATGTAAAAGAGACAGACAAGTACAAAATTGAGACTCTGCATGTTGAATTATGCAAAAAGGTATTCTGTGTACTACGTAAAACACCAAATAATACATGTAGAGAAGTATTACGCCGATACATGCTAATGATCAAAATCCAGAAAAGAGACGTTTGTCACAACTCCTACCGAAGGTGGCTCCCCTTCCTGTTGGGGTGGCGCTCGGAGGTCGTCGTCACCGGCCTACTAGCTGCCACTGAATGTGGCTCCCCTTCCTGTTGGGGTGGCGCTCGGCGGTCGTCGTCACCGGCCTACTAGCTGCCACTGATCCCCCCCCCCCCCCTTGTCTGTTTATTAGTTACACCTGTGTTTAGTTAGGCTAATTGGTTGGGCTTTATTATCCAGCCGGCCCGCCTGCTGGGTGTGCAGGATTGTTTTATGTGTACTCTTGTGCACGCCTGTAAGTCACGGTTTTGCGTGTACGTGTGTTGTTCTGGACTGTTTCGTTCCCCTGTGTTTTGGGGCATTTGTTTGAGTGGCATCATTTTCACCTGTGTGGTGAATATAGAAGTATCGCTACTCTGAACTCTCTGTTTCCTGTGTCTGACTTCTTCCTCCACTACACCCCGGGCGTTACAACGTTCAATTCTACAACCACCTAAAACGAAGCAATTCCCCAACCTTCCATAAAGATAAAGATAATTAATTGACACATTGGATAGAATTAACACAAAAAAAAGAGCAAATTAAGCAAAGCTTTGACTATGTACTGACTCAGTGAGCATAGCCTTGCTGTTGAGAAAGGCCACTGTAGGCAGACCTGGTGTGACATCACAGCAGCCAGATGTGTGACCTGTTGACACAGGAAAAGGTCAACCAGTGAAGAACAAACACCTTTGTAAATGTATGTTTATTTATTTTCTCTTTTGTACTTTACCTATTTGCCATCATTATAAAAACTGTATGTAGACAAAATATGACATTTCAAATGTCTTTATTCTTTTGGAACTTTTGTGTAATATTTACTGTTAATTTTTATTGTTTATTTGTTTATTATCTATTTCACTTGCTCTGGCAATGTAAATATATGTTTCCCATGCCAATAAAGTTATTTGGATTAATTTGACTTGGAGAGAGACACAGACAGAGAGACACAGACAGAGAGACACAGACAGAGAGACACAGACAGAGAGACACAGACAGAGAGACACAGACAGAGAGACACAGACAGAGAGACACAGACAGAGAGACACAGACAGAGAGACACAGACAGAGAGAAAGCAAGAGCGGGAGAGAGACAGAGAGAAAGCAAGAGCGGGAGGGAGAGAGAGAGAGAGAGAGCGAGAGAAAGCAAGAGCGTGAGGGAGAGAGAGCGAGAGAAAGCAAGAGCGTGAGAGAAAGCGAGAGAGAAAGCAAGAGCGTGAGAGAGAGAGAGAGAAAGCAAGAGCGTGAGGGAGGGAGAGAGAGAGAGAAAGCAAGAGTGGGAGAGACAGAGAGACAGAGAGAAAGCGAGAGAGAGAGAGAGAGAGAGAGAGAGAGAGAGATCATCTGATCATCACACAGCGTAGAGAACAGGTACATACAACATGCATATGTTGTAGTGTCACCAAATTCCAAGTAATTAACATCTTAGGCCTTACTGGTAAAGTAGACTATTCTTCTAGCTTCTCATATCTACCCTGGGATGCAGGGGGGAGAGAGAGAGACTTTCACCAACACACAGGTGGTTATCTCCACCCTGCTACTACACAAGGAAGCAGTGCCCACCTTCGCCCAGACCCTAAAGGACACCTCCACACCCCATCCCAAACAAACAATTCCCGCCCAAACCAACCATGCCCACAACTCATATCGGCCCCCTTAGGTCAGACATATGCCCCTCCTGCCCACCCCATGCACACAACTCCCGCAATGAGGGCCTCAACATGAAAGTCACTCATATGCCCAGGCCGTGAGCAAGAAAACAGGACCCAACTGGACTCTTAAACTAGCCCAAGCCAATGTACCAGATGCTCAGCAGGCTCTGCTCACACTAACTGGTCTGAAGCCAAACCGCACGAACAAGAACATTGGACACTTTATGGAACACAAAGCCTCCACTATCTCATTCTGGAATATCCAAGGCCTGAGGTCATCTGCCTTTGGCCTAAAGAGCAGGAACCTGGACTTCATCAAATAAATTGTCAATACAGACATTGTCATCCTACAAGAAACATGGTATAGAGGAGATGGACCCACTGGTTGCCCTCTAGGTTACAGAGATCTGATAGTCCCATCCACCAAACAACCAGGTGTGAAAGAGGGAAGGGACTCAGGGGGCATGCTAATTTGTTATAGAGCAGGAACATTTTACATTTGGCTAGAAATTCAAAAGAAAATGACCTCAACAGAGAAAAATGTCCTTGTGTGTGCTACCTAACTCCCCCCACTAGAATCCCCATACTTTAATGAAGACAGCTTCTCCATCCCGTAGGGGGAAATCAATCATTTCCAAGCCCAGTGACATGTACTAGTCTGTGGCGACCTAAATGCTAGAATTGGACAAGAACCTGACACCCTCAGCATACAGAGGGACAAACAATGACCTGGAGGTGACAGCATTCCCTCCCCCATATACCCCCATAGGCACAACTACAACAAGATAACCAACAGAAAGGGTCACAACTCCTGCAGCTCTGTTGCATGCTGGGTATGTACATAGTTCATGGTAGGCTTCGAGGGGATTCCTTCGGAAGGTACGCCTATAGCTCATCCCTTGGTAGTAGTACTGATTACTTTATCACTGACCTCAACCCAGAGTCTATTAGAGCATTCACTGTCAGCCCACTAACACACCTATCAGAGCACAGCAAAATCACAGTCTACTTGAACAGAACAATACTCAATCATGAGGCATCAAAGCAAAAATAACTGAATAATATTAAGCAATGCTATAGATGGAAGGAAAGTCGTGTGGAAACCTAACAAAAAACAATTAGACAAAAACAAATCACAACCTTCAACACAACTCCCTGGACAAAACATCTCAATAGTGAAGGTGTAAACTTGGCAGTAGAAAACTTAAACAGTATATTTGACCTCAGTTTCCCTATCAAATCTAAAATGTCAAGCAGACAACCTAAGAAAGTTAACAACAATGACAAATGGTTTTATGAAGAATGCAAAAACCTAAAAAAGAAATGGAGAAACCTGTCCAAACAAAAACATAGAGACCCAGAAAACCTGAGTCAAAGCCTTCACTATGGTGAATCACTAAAACAATACAGAAATACACTACGGAAAAAGAAGGAACAGCACATCTGAAATCAGCTCAATGAAATTCTGGGATTTCTGGGAAAATTGGAACGCACTAAACAAACAACAACACGAAGAGTTATCTATCCAAAACAGAGAGTGTATACTTCTCCAATCTTTTTGGCCCAATAACAAAGATCAAACAGCAAAAACATAAACATTATCAAATATAAATCTTAGACCAGAACCCACTTGACGCTCCAATTACAATGAATGAACTACAGGACAAAATACAAACACTCCAACTCAAAAAGGCTGGAGGTGTTGATGTTATCATCAATTAAATTATGAAATATACAGACCACAAATTCCAATTGGCTATAATTAAACTCTTGAACAATCATACTTAGCTCTGGCATCTTCCTCAATATTTGGAACCAAGGACTGATCACTTCAATCCACAAAAGTGGAGACAAATTTGACCCCAATAACTACTGTGGGATATACGTCAACAGCAACCTTGGGAAAATCCTCTACATTATCACTAACAGCAGACTCGTACATCTACCAAATTACCATATGACAGTACACGTATTCACCCTGCACACCCTAAATGGCTTTGTTGATTTCAATTTTGCATGAGGGTCTGCTATACAAATTGATGGAAAGTGGTGTTGAGGGGGAAAACATACGACATTATAAAATCCATGTTAAAATTGCAAAAAAAACACACACATTACTTTCCACAGGGGGTGAGACAGGGATGCAGCTTAAGAACCACCCTTTTCAACATATATACCAACAAATTGGCAAGGGCACTAGAACAATCTGCACCACCCAGCCTCACCCTACCTGAATCAGAAGTCAAATATCTACTATTTGCTGATGACCTGATTCTTCTAGATGTTCTTAAAAGATTCTGTCAGACCTGGGCTCTGACAGTAAATCTCAGTAAGACAAAAATATTGGTGCTCCAAAAATACAAATTCTATCTAGACACTGTTGCACACAAAAAAACTATACATACCTAACTTCCACAAAGCTGTGAAAAATCTGAGCGACATGGCAAAAAGGACATTCTATGCCATCAAATGGAACATATTTTATTTTATTTTTATTTCCCCTTCATTTAACCAGGTAGGTTAAGTGAGAAGAAGTTCTCATTTTTAACTGCGACCTGGCCAAGATAAAGCAAAGCAGTTGACACATACAACAACACAGTTACACATTGAATAAACAAACATACAATCAATAATACAGTAGAAAATCTATATACAGCATGTGCAAATGAGGTAAGATAAGAGAGGTAAGGCAATAAATAGGACATGGTGGCAAAGTAATTACAATACAGCAATTAAACACTGGAATGGTAGGATGTGCAGAAGATGAATGTGCAAGTAGAGATACTGGGGTGCAAAGGAGCAAGATAAATAAATAAATACAGTATGGGGATGTGGTAGATTGGATGGGCTATTTACAGATGAGCTATGTACAGATGCAGTGATTTGTGAGCTGCTCTGACAGCTGGTGCTTAAAGCTAGTGAGGGAGGTAAGAGTCTCCAGCTTCAGAGATTTTTGCAGTTAGTTTCAGTCATTGGCAGCAGAGAACTGGAAGAAGAGGCGGCCAAAGGAGGAATTGGCTTTGGGGGTGACCAGTGAGATATACAGTGCCTTGCGAAAGTATTCGGCCCCCTTGAACTTTGCGACCTTTTGCCACATTTCAGGCTTCAAACATAAAGATATAAAACTGTCTTTTTTTGTGAAGAATTAATAACAAGTGGGACACAATCATGAAGTGGAACGACATTTATTGGATATTTCAAACTTTTTTAACAAATCAAAAACTGAAAAATTGGGCATGCAAAATAATTCAGCCCCCTTAAGTTAATACTTTGTAGCGCCACCTTTTGCTGCGATTACAGCTGTAAGTCGCTTGGGGTATGTCTCTATCAATTTTGCACATCGAGAGACTGAATTTTTTTCCCATTCCTCCTTGTAAAACAGCTCGAGCTCAGTGAGGTTGGATGGAGAGCATTTGTGAACAGCAGTTTTCAGTTCTTTCCACAGATTCTCGATTGGATTCAGGTCTGAACTTTGACTTGGCCATTCTAACACCTGGATATGTTTATTTTTGAACCATTCCATTGTAGATTTTGCTTTATGTTTTGGATCATTGTCTTGTTGGAAGACAAATCTCCATCCGAGTCTCAGGTCTTTTGCAGACACCATCAGGTTTTCTTCCAGAATGGTCTTGTATTTGGCTCCATCCATCTTCCCATCAATTTTAACCATCTTCCCTGTCCCTGCTGAAGAAAAGCAGGCCCAAACCATGATGCTGCCACCACCATGTTTGACAGTGGGTGTGGTAGGTTCAGGGTGATGAGCTGTGTCGCTTTTACGCCAAACATAACGTTTTGCATTGTTGCCAAAAAGTTAAATTTTGGTTTCATCTGACCAGAGCACCTTCTTCCACATGTTTGGTGTGTCTCCCAGGTGGCTTGTGGCAAACTTTAAACAACACTTTTTATGGATATCTTTAAGAAATGGCTATCTTCTTGCCACTCTTCCATAAAGGCCAGATTTGACTCCTTTCATTTCAATATTATCGCTTGCACAGTGCTCCTTGGGATGTTTAAAGCTTGGGAAATCTTTTTGTATCCAAATCCGGCTTTAAACTTCTTCACAACAGTATATCGGACCTGCCTGGTGTGTTCCTTGTTCTTCATGATGCTCTCTGCGCTTTTAACGGACCTTTGAGACTATCACAGTGCAGGTGCATTTATACGGAGACTTGATTACACACAGGTGGATTGTATTTATCATCATTAGTCATTTAGGTCAACATTGGATCATTCAGAGATCCTCACTGAACTTCTGGAGAGAGTTTGCTGCACTGAAAGTAAAGGGGCTGAATAATTTTGCACGCCCAATTTTTCAGTTTTTGATTTGTTAAAAAAGTTTGAAATATCCAATAAATGTCGTTCCAGTTCATGATTGTGTCCCACTTGTTGTTGATTCTTTATGTTTGAAGCCTGAAATGTGGCATAAGGTCGCAAAGTTCAAGGGGGCCAAATGCTGGAGCGCGTGCTACGGTTGGGTGCTGCTGTGGTCACCAGTGAGCTGAGATAAGGCGGGGCTTTACCTAACAGAGACTTGCAGATGATCTGGAGCCAGTGGGTTTGGCAACGAGTAATGAAGCGAGGGCCAGCCAACGAGATCATACAGGTTGCAGTGGTGGGTAGTATATGGGGCTTTGGTGACAAAACGGATGGCACTGTGATAGACTGCATCCAATTTGTTGAGTAGTTTTGGAGGCTATTTTATAAATGATATTGCCGAAGTCGAGGATCGGTAGGATGGTCAGTTTTACGAGGGTATGTTTGGCAGCATGAGTGAAGGATGCTTTGTTGTGAAATAGGAAGCCAATTCTAGATTTAATTTTGAATTGCAGATGTTTACTGTGAGTCTGGAAGAAGAGTTTACAGTCTAACCAGACACCTAGGTAGTTGTCCACATTTTCTAAGTCAGAACCGTTCAGAGTAGTGATGCTGGACGGGCGGGCAGCGATCGGTTGAAGAGCATGCATTTAGTTTTATTTGCATTTAAGAGCAGTTGGAGGCCACAGAAGGTGAGTTGTATGGCATTTAAGCTTATCTGGAGGTTAGTTAACACAGATCCAACTAAGGGCCAGAGGTATACAGAATGGTGTCGTCTGTGTAGAGGTGGATCAAAGAATCACCAGGAGCGAGAGCCATATCATTGATGTATACAGAGAAGAGAGTCGGCCCGAGAATTGAACCCTGTGGCACCCCTATAGAGACTGCCAGAGGTCCGGAAAACAGGCCCTCCGATTTGACGTACTCTATCTGAGAATTAGTTGGTGAACCAGGCAAGGCAATCATTTGAGAAACCAAGGCTGTTGAGTCTCCCAATAAGAATGTTGTGATTGACAGAGTCGAAAGCCTTAGCCAGGTCGATGATATAACTGGCCAGGTATAATGATTTAACATAACTCGACATACCAATAAGGATCTGTCAAAAAAAACTTGAATCAGTTATAGAACCCATTGTCCTTTATGGTTGTGAGGTGTGGGGTCCGCTCACCAACCAAGAATTCACAAAATGGGACAAACACCTGTACTCCCTGTTCACCCATCAACCACGAACGCCTCCAACTCAATCATCAAGTTTGCAGATGGCAGATTACTAACAATGATGAGACAGCCTACAAGGAGGAGGTGAGGGCCCTGGTAGTGTGGTGCCCAGAAAATAACCTCTCACCCAAAGTCAACTCAACAAAGGAGCTGATTGTAGACTTCAGGAAACAGCAGAGGGAGCACCATCTTTCCACATCGACGGTGCCGCAGTTGAGAAGGTGGAAAGCTTCAAGTTCACTGACAAACTGAAATGGTCCTACCACACATGCAGTGTGGTGAAGAAGGAGCACCAAACCCTCTCAAACTTTTACAGATGCACAATTGAGAACATCCTGTCGGGCTGTATCACCGCCTGGTACGGCAACTTCACAGACCGCAACCACAGGGCTCTCCAGAGGGTGGTGCGGTCTGCCCAACGCATAACCGGGGGCAGACAACCTGCACTCCAGGACACCTACAGCACCCGATGTCACAGGAAGGACAAAAAAATCATCAAGGACAAAAACCACCCGAGCCACTGCCTGTTCACCCACTAACGTCTAGAAGGCGAGGTCAGTACAGGTGCATCAAAGCTGGGACTGAGAGACTGAAAAACAGCTTATATCTCAAGGCCATCAGACTGTTAAAGAGCCATCACTAGGACAGAAAGGCTACTGCCCTATATACATAGACTTGAAATCACTGGCCACTTTAATAACTGGAACACTAGTAACTTTAGTAATGTTTACATATTTTCAATTAGTCATCTCATATGTATATACTGTATTATGTCCTATTCCACTGTATCAAACTCTATGCAGGGCTCTGACATTGCTCAACCAAATATTTACAGTTTAAGTCGGATGTTTAAACACACCTTAGCCAAATACATTTAAACTCAGTTTTTCACAATTCCTGACATTTAATCTTAGTAAAAATCCCCTGTCTTAGGTCAGTTAGGATCACCGCTTTGTTTTAAGAATGTGAAATGTCAGAATAGTAGAGAATTTCACGCCCTGACCTAAGAAATCTGTTTTCTATATATTTTGGATTGGTCAGGGAGTGACTAGGCGGGGTACTCTAGTGTTGCATGTCTAGAGTTTTGTATGTCTAGAGTTTTGTATGTCTAGGGTTTTGTATGTCTAGGGTTTTGTATGTCTAGGGTTGTTGTAGGTCTAGGCGTTTTTGTATTGCTATGTTGGCCTGATATGGTTCCCAATAAAAGACAGCTGTTCATCGTTGTCTCTGATTGGGGATCATATTCAGGCAGCCCTGTTTCCCCTTTCTGGTGTGGGATCTTGTCTATGTGTAGTTGCCTGTCAGCAATCGTTTGTATTGCTTCACGGTTCGTTTTGTTATTTTGTTAGTTTGCTCAGTGTTTCATCCTTTAATTAAATAAGAATGTACGCATACAAAGCTGCGCCTTGGTCCGATACTTATAACAAATGCGACAGAGAAAAAAAAATGCAGCTTTTATTTATTTCATCACATTTCCAGTTGGTAAGAAGTTTACATACACTCAATTAGTATTTGGTAGCAATGCCTTTAAATTGTTTAACTTGGGGAAAACGTTTCGGGTAGCCTAACACAAGCTTCCGACAATAGGTTGGGTGAATTTCGACCCATTCCTCCTGACAGAGCTGTTGTAACTGAGTCAAGTTTGTAGGCTTCCTTGCTCACAAACGCTTTTTCAGTTCTGCCCACAACATTTCTACAGGATTGAGGTCAGGGCTTTGTGATGGCCACTCCAATACCTTGACTTTGTTGCCCTTAAGCCATTTTGCCGCAACTTTAGAAGTATGCTTGGGGTCATTGTCCCTTTGGAAGAACCATTTGTGATCAAGCTTTAACTTCCTGACTGGTGTCTTGAGATGTTGCTTCAATATATTCACGTACTTTTCCTCCCTCATGAGCTATCTATTTTGTGAAGCACACCATTCCCTCCTACAGCAAAGCATCCACACAAAATGATGCTGCCACCCACGTGCTTCACAGTTGGGAAGATGTTCTTCGGCTTGCAAGCCTCACCCTTTTTCCTTGAAACATAACGATGGTCATTATGGCCAAACAGAGGAAGTTTCTCCAAAAAGTATGATCTTTGTCCCCACGTGCAGGTGCAAACCGTAGTCTGGCTTTTAAGGGCGGTTTTGGAGCAGTGGCTTCTTCCTTGCTGATAAAGGACTCGTTTTACTGTGGATATAGATACTTTTGTACCTGTTTCCTCCAGCATCTTCACAAGGTCCTTTGTTGTATTTCTGGGATTGATTTGCACTTTTCACACCAAATTACGTTCATCTCTTGGAGACAGAATGCGTCTCCTTCCTGAGAGGTGGGACGGCTGCGTGGTCCCATGGTATTTATACTTGCTTACTATTGTTTGTACAGATGAACCTTGTACCTTCAAGTGTTTGGAAATTGCTCCCAAGGATGAACCAGACTTGTGGAGGTCTACAAAAAGAAACACTGAGGTCTTGACTGATTTATTTTGATTTTCCCATGATGTCAAGTAAAGAGGCACTGAGTTTGAAGGTAGGCCTTGAAATACATCCACAGGTACACCTCCAATTGACTCAAATGATGTCAATTAGCCTATCAGAAGCTTCTAAAGCCATGACATTTTCTGGAATTTTCCAAACTGTTTAAAACCTCTTTGGCCTAGGGGGCAGTATTTTCACGTCCAGATGAAAAGCATGCCCAAAGTAAACAGCCTGCTAGTCAGGCCCAGAAGCTAGGAAATGCCTATTACTAGTTGATTTGGATAGGAAACACTCTGAAGTTTCTAAAACTGTTTGAAAAATATCTGTGAGTATAACAGAACTGATTTGGCAGGGGAATGCCCGAGCACAATCCATCCAGGGGAAAACAAATTGAGCTCAATGTGTTTCCCATTAGGTTTCTACGGTAATCCCTTTTTAATTGAAATATGCTTGCAGTTCCTATGGCTTCCACTAGATGTCAAAAGTCTTTATGAATTGGTTGGACCTGGAACGCGCTTCACTTTGCTTTCGTCCGGTACTGAGCACAGTATTTCGCATCTTAAATTGTATTATTTATGTTTTATGATACAGAAGTTTGGATTATGAACGTTGTTTTAAATGTTTGAACCAAGTTTACAGGTAACTTATTCGATACTTTGTAGGCATGTTGGGGCCGGTGTATTTCTGAATCAAACGCGACAAATAAATGGGCATTTTGGGGACATAATGAAGGAATTTATCGAACAAAAGGACCATTTGTGATGTTCATGGGACATATTGGAGTGCCAACAGAAGAAGATCTTCAAAGGTAAAGCATGAATTATATCGTTATTTCAGATTTTTGTGTAGCACTGGTTGAAATCTGATTTTCATGTGTTTTGCGGGGTGCTGTCCTCAGATAATCGCATGGTCTGATTTCACCGTAAGGCCTTTTTGAAATCTGACACTGTGGCTGGATTGACGGGAAGTTCAGCTGTATTTTGATATATAACACCTGTATAAAACAATTGTTTAATGAATTCTTATTATGAATTTGGCGCACTGCAATTTCAGTGGATGTTGTCAAATCAATCCCGTTAACGGGATCCGAGCGGGAATGGGGAGAAGGGATCCCTAAGAGGTTTTAAAGGCACAGTTAACTTAGTGTATGTAAACCTCTGACCCACTGGAATTGTGTATAAGGGAAATAATCTGTCTATAAACAATTGTTGGAAAACTTACTTGTGTCATGCACAAAGTAGATGTCCTAACCGACTTGCCAAAACTACAGTTTGTTCACAATAAATTTGTGGAGTGGTTGAAAAACCAGTTTAAATCACTCTAACCTGAGTGTACGTAAACTTCCGACTTCAACTGTATATATTCTTCATTCCATTCCTTTACTTTAGATTGTGTGGATTGTTCGATATTACTTGTTAGATATTACTGCACTGTTGGAGCTGGAAACACAAGCATTTCACTACAGCCGCAATAACATCTGCTAAACACTTGTATGTGACAATTAAAATTTGATTTGACTTTGATTTGAGACCCTCCATGCAGAATTCCGCAAAAACATCCACAGTATAAATATCCTCCGTATACAACGTAAAACACCAATGCAGAGAAGAATTAGGTTAATGATCAAAATACAGAATAGAGTTAAATTCTACAACCACATAAAAGGGATTCCCAAACCTTCCATAACATCCCATACAGAGAGATGATCCTGGAGAAGAGTCCCTTAATAAGCAAGCTGGTCCTGGGGCTCAAACACAAACACACCCTACAGAGCCCCAGGACAGGAGCACAATTAGACCCAACCAAATCATGAGAAAACAAAAATAACATTAATTGACACCTTGGAAAGATTTAACAAAAAAACTGAGCAAACTATTGAATGCTATTTGGCTAACAACATCACGGTACACGTTCCCCAAGGCCCACCCCCCCCCCAAAGCTCAACTCAAAAGATGGCGCACAGAATGCAAAAATATTCTTAAAAATATTTAACATCCACACATTAACAAGTCCAATAGCTCAAATGAACGATAAACACCTTGTTCATCTACCCAGCGAGTCAGATTTCTAAAATGTTTTACGGTGAAAACATAGCACATATGTATATCTAACCACCACTAGGACACATACAATATGTAGCCATATTGTCAAGCAAAAGACACAATCACAAACGCAGGATTAAAAGAAAAATAATTCACTAACCTTTTGAAAATTATAGATTTTTTTTTTCAATAATATGCAATTTATATCCATAAATCTCCGTTTACATTGACGCCATGTTCAAAAAATGCTAAAAAATGTCCGGAGAAATTATAAATAACTCTGCCAGATAACAGCAATACACATCATAACCTTTGACTAAATATACATGTTCTACATATAGTTAGAAAGATACACTGCTTCTTAATGCAACCGCTGTGTTACATATATTTTTAACATTACAGAATTCGTTCACTAGGCACTAATCTGAGACGGCGCTCAGACATAAGCAATATTTCTCTGCTATGTTGGAGTCAACAGAAATACAAAATTACAACATAAATATTCCCTTACATTTGATGGTCTTTGATCAGAATGTAGTGGAAGGAGTCAAACTTACCCAATACATTGTTTGGTTTCAGGTTGTGTCTTTGTATTAGCATATGCTAACAGCTTCAGCTGAAATGCACCCAAAATGACTTCTGGTCCCGCACAGTTGCGAATCAAAACTTCAAAATTACATATTATACGTCGACTAAACTGGTCAAACTAAGTGCAGAATTAAGCTTTAGGATGTTATTAACGTACAAAACAATTGGCGATTCGACCGAAAGAACGCAACTCTTCTCAGACGACCTGGAACAATGAGTGCCCTGTCTACAATTGCGCCAGGACGCGCAGCTAAATTCTCGTGACACTTTAGTATTTTGCCCGCCAACCGGCCAAAGCTCGCGGGATTTTCTCCATTACTCGCTCCATTGAAAGAGCACAGCACGCTGAACACACAGAAACTGTTCCCAGATCCGTAGCTGGTTGGGAAGGGTGGGGGTGATGACGTCAAAGTTGGGGTAACTTTCCTGATGAGAGAGAGAGTTTGGGAGAATGGCTGCCCTGTGAGTTCTGCTTTACATACAGACATAATTCGAACGGTTTTAGAAGCTTTAGAGTGTTTTCTATTCAATAATTATTATTGTATGCATATTAGCAATTTTGGACAGATTTTTCTTCTGTTTACTATGGGCACGCAATTCCTCCAAAGGGGGCAGTATTGTGAATAGCCTTAACAGGCTAAACAGAGAGTACACAGTGGCAGAATACCTGATCATTGTGACTGACCCAAAATTAAGGAAATCTTTGACTATGTACAGACTCAGTGAGCATAGCCTCAAAAGAAGACAGGCTATGTACTCACTGCCCACAAAATGAGGTGGAAACTGAGCTGCACTTCCTAACCTCCTGCCCAATGTATGACCATATTAGAGACACATACTTCCCTCAGATTACACAGATCCACAAAGAATCGGAAAATAAATTAAATCTTGATAAACTCCCATATCTACTAGGTGAAATACCACAGTGTTCCATCACAGCAGCAAGATATGTGACCTGTTGCCACAAGAAAAGGGAAACCAGTGAATAACAAACACCATTGTAAATACAACTTATATATATATCTATTTATTTATTTTCCCTATTGTACTATTTGCACATTGTTACAACAATAATTTCAAACAATATAATATCTGAAAAGGCTATATTCTCTTAACATTTTTACTTTCATTTTTGATCATTCATTTCCCTTGATTATTTCCCTGTTGTTTCACGTCGATTTCACTTGCTTCGGCAATGTAAACATACCTTTCCCATGCCAATAAAGCCTTTGAAGCTAAATGTAATTGAATTGAGAAAGAGAGTGAGAGGTAGAGAGAGAGAGGTAGAGAGAGTGAGAGGTAGAGAGAGTGAGAGGTAGAGAGAGAGAGGTAGAGAGAGTGAGAGGTAGAGAGAGTGAGAGGTAGAGAGAGTGAGAGGTAGAGAGAGTGAGAGGTAGAGAGAGTGAGAGGTAGAGAGAGTGAGAGGTAGAGAGAGTGAGAGGTAGAGAGAGTGAGAGGTAGAGAGAGAGAGGTAGAAAGAGTGTTGGGGGAAAATGGTTGTGTTACAGTTACAATGTTAATGCTTGAGTTGAATAGTACTGTATGAACTATATCAACTGGTCATTTTCCACAGCTGTCCAGTATCCTCTTCACACAGGAAGTGATCTGTTGCCGACTAGAGGCTCAAGGCTGAATCCTTCCATCTGAATAGGAACGTATCAATCCCCTTTCTTAGACACATATGCTGTGAGAACAGGTTACAACATGTCCTTGTTTGTACAAAGCTTTAAGGAAAAGAATCCGTATCTCTCATTTAACCTTGCAGCCCGAGGATGGGTAAGCAGCTCTTTGTGTCGATGAAGTATATGTGGGTCTGTAATGTTTTGACTTCCTCTCTTCCTCTCTTGAATAAACTCTTATTAACTGGATGAAATAGTAACAGACGAAGAAGAAAAATGAAATAAATCTCTGTCTCATCTTCAGTTGATTCATTTCATTACTCCCTGCCGGGTTATTGTTAATGTGGCATCTGAGACGCAGGTAGAGGGTGGAGGATTGCATAGTTTCATTCTCAAATTCATTTAAATGTCAGAGAAGGAAATAATATGTGTGTGTGTAATGATGTGTGTGTGTCCGTGTGTGTGTGTAATGATGTGTGTGTGTAATGGTGTGTGTGTGTCCGTGCGTGTGTCCGTGTGTGTAATGGTGTGTGTGTGTAATGGTGTGTGTGTGTAATGGTGTGTGTGTGTAATGGTGTGTGTGTGTAATGGTGTGTGTGTAATGGTGTGTGTGTGTAATGGTGTGTGTATAATGGTGTGTGTGTGTCCGTGCGTGTGTGTGCGTGCGTGCGTGTCCGTGTGTGTGTGTAATGGTGTGTGTGTAATGGTGTGTGTGTAATGGTGTGTGTGTAATGGTGTGTGTGTGTAATGGTGTGTGTGTAATGGTGTGTGTGTGTAATGGTGTGTGTGTGTGTAATGGTGTGTGTGTGTAATGGTGTGTGTGTGTAATGGTGTGTGTGTGTAATGGTGTGTGTGTGTAATGGTGTGTGTGTGTGTAATGGTGTGTGTGTGTAATGGTGTGTGTGTGTAATGGTGTGTGTGTGTAATGGTGTGTGTGTGTCCGTGTGTGTGTGCAATGGTGTGTGTGTAATGGTGTGTGTGTAATGGTGTGTGTGTGTCCGTGTGTGTGTCCGTGTGTGTGTAATGGTGTGTATGTAATGGTGTGTGTGTGTCCGTGTGTGTGTGTAATGGTGTGTGTGTAATGGTGTGTGTGTGTCCGTGTGTGTGTGTGTAATGGTGTGTGTGTAATGGTGTGTGTGTAATGGTGTGTGTGTAATGGTATGTGTGTGTAATGGTGTGTGTGTAATGGTGTGTGTGTGTAATGGTGTGTGTGTAATGGTGTGTGTGTGTAATGGTGTGTGTGTGTAATGGTGTGTGTGTGTAATGGTGTGTGTGTGTAATGGTGTGTGTGTGTGTAATGGTGTGTGTGTGTAATGGTGTGTGTGTGTGTAATGGTGTGTGTGTGTAATGGTGTGTGTGTGTAATGGTGTGTGTGTGTAATGGTGTGTGTGTGTAATGGTGTGTGTGTGTAATGGTGTGTGTGTGTAATGGTGTGTGTGTGTAATGGTGTGTGTGTGTGTGTGTAATGGTGTGTGTGTGTAATGGTGTGTGTGTGTAATGGTGTGTGTGTGTAATGGTGTGTGTGTGTGTGTGTAATGGTGTGTGTGTGTAATGGTGTATGTCTGCACGGCACAGGATTTTTATATCATTGTGAGCTTGGTAAAAGGCTTGTTAAAAGGAGACAGAAAAAGAATGGGGAGGGAGATTGAGAGAAGGGGGGAGGAAGGAGACAGAAAAAGAATGGGGAGGGAGATTGAGAGAAGGGGGAGGAAGGAGACAGAAAAAGAATGGGGAGGGAGATTGAGAGAAGGGGGGAGGAAGGAGACAGAAAAAGAATGGGGAGGGAGATTGAGAGCGGAGATGGGAGATGGAGGGAAAAGTGTGAAAAGGAGAGGTGGGGTTGAGACATGAAGAGAGAAGGAAGTGGAGAGGGAGAGAGAGAGGGAACAGGAAAACGCAAGAAGAAGAGAGAGAGGGAGAGAGAACAGGAAAAAGCAAGAAGAGAGAGGGAGAGAACAGGAAATAGCAAGAAGAAGAGGGAGGGAGAGCACAGGAAAAAGCAAGAAGAGAGAGAGGGAGGGAACAGCAAAAAGCAAGAAGAAGAAGAGAGAGGGAGAGAACAGGACAAAGCTAGAAGAGAGAGGGAGAGAACAGGAAAAAGCAAGAAGAAGAGAGAAGGAGAGAGAACAGGAAAAAGCAAGAAGAGACAGGGAGAGAACAGGAAATAGCAAGAAGAAGAGGGAGGGAGAGCACAGGAAAAAGCAAGAAGAGAGAGAGGGAGGGAACAGGAAAAAGCAAGAAGAAGAGAGAGAGGGAGAGAACAGGACAAAGCAAGAAGAGAGAGGGAGAGAACAGGAAAAAGCAAGAAGAAGAGAGGGAGAGAACAGGACAAAGTGAGAAGAAGAGGGAGAGAGAGAGAGAGAACAGGAAAAAGCAAGAGAGAGAGAGAGAGGGGAACAGGAAAACGCAAGAAGAAGAGAGAGAGGGAGTGAGAACAGGAAAAAGCAAGAAGAGAGAGGGAGAGAACAGGAAATAGCAAGAAGAAGAGGGAGGGAGAGCACAGGAAAAAGCAAGAAGAAGAGAGAGAGGGAGGGAACAGGAAAAAGCAAGAAGAAGAGAGAGAGGGAGAGAACAGGACAAAGCTAGAAGAGAGAGGGAGAGAACAGGACAAAGCTAGAAGAGAGAGGGAGGGAACAGGAAAAAGCAAGAAGAAGAGAGAGAGGGAGAGAACAGGACAAAGCTAGAAGAGAGAGGGAGAGAACAGGAAAAGGCAAGAAGAAGAGAGAGAGGGAGAGAACAGGAAAAAGCTAGAAGAAGAGAGAGGGAGAGAGAACAGGAAAAAGCAAGACGAGAGAGGGAGTGAACATGAAAAAGCAAGAAGAAGAGAGAGAGGGAGAGAAGAGGAAAAAGCAAGAAGAAGAGAGAGAGGGAGAGAACAGGAAAAAGCTAGAAGAAGAGGGAGAGAGAGAGTGAACAGGAAACAGCAAGAGAGAGAGAGAGAGAGAGAGAGAGAGGGGGAGAACAGGAAAAAGCAAGAAGAGAGAGGGGGAGAGAACAGGAAAAAGCATGAGGGAGAGAACAGCTAAAAGCAAGAAGAAGAAGGAGAGAGAGGGGGGAACAGGAAAAAGCAAGAAGAGAGAGGGAGAGAACAGGAAAAAGCAAGAATAAGAAGGAGAGAACAGGAAAAAGCAAGAAGAAGAAGGAGAGAGAGGGAGGGAGTGAACAGGAAAAAGCAAGAATAAGAGAGAGAGAGGGGGAGAACAGCTAAAAGCAAGAAGAAGCAGGAGCGAGAGGGGGGGAACAGGAAAAAGCAAGAAGAAGAAGGAGAGAGAAGGAGGGAACAGGAAAAAGCAAGAATAAGAGAGAGAGAGGGGGAGAACAGCTAAAAGCAAGAAGAAGCAGGAGCGAGAGGGGGGGAACAGGAAAAAGCAAGAAGAAGAAGGAGAGAGAGGGAGGGAACAGGAAAAAGCAAGAATAAGAGAGAGAGAGGGAGAGAGAACAGGAAAAAGAAAGAAGAGAGGGGGAGGGAGAGAACAGGAAAAAGCAAGAAGAAGAGAGAGAGGGAGAGAACAGGAAAAAGCAAGAAGAGAGAGAGAGAGAGAGAGAGAGAGAGAGAGAGAAGAGAACAGGAAATAGCAAGAAGAAGAGGGAGGGAGAGAATAGGAAAAAGCAAGAAGAGACAGGGGGAGGGAACAGGAAACAGCAAGAAGAAGAGAGGGAGAGAACTGGAAAAAGCTAGAAGAGAGAGAGAACAGGAAAAAGCAAGAAGAAGAGAGAGGGAGAGAACGGGAAAAAGTAAGATGAGAGAGAGAGGGAGAGAACAGGAAATAACAAGAAGAGAGAGAGAGATGGAGAGAACTGGAAAGAGCAAGAAGAGGGAGGGAGAGAACATGAAAAAGCAAGAAGAAGAGAGGGAGAGATGGGGGGAACAGGAAAAAGCAAGAAGAAGAGAGGGAGAGAACAGGAAAAAGCAAAAAGAAGAAGGAGAGAGAGGGAGGGAGTGAACAGGAAAAAGCAAGAAGAAGAGAGGGAGAGAGAGGGGGAACAGGAAAAAGCAAGAAGGAGAGGGAGAGAACAGGAAAAAGCAAAAAGAAGAAGAAGAGAGAGGGAGGGAGTGAACAGGAAAAAGCAAGAAGAAGAGAGGGGGGAGAACAGGAAAACGCATGAAGGAGAGAGAGGGAGAGAACAGGAAAAAGCTAGAAGAAGAAGGAGAGAGAGGGAGGGAGGGAACAGGAAAAAGCAAGAAGAAGAGAGAGAGGGAGAGAACAGGCAAAAGCTAGAAGAGGAGAGAGGGAGAGAACAGGAAAAAGTGAGAAGAAGAGGGAGAGAGAGAGAGAACAGGAAACAGCAAGAGAGAGAGAGAGAGAGAGAGAAGGGGGGAGAGAACAGGAAAAAGCAAGAAGAGAGAGAGGGAGAGAACAGGAAAAAGCAAGAAGAAGAGAGAGAGGGAGAGAACAGGAAAAAGCTAGAAGAGAGAGGGAGAGAACAGGAAAAAGCAAGAAGAAGAGAGAGAGGGAGAGAACAGGAAAAAGTGAGAAGAAGAGGGAGAGAGAGAGAGAACAGGAAACAGCAAGAGAGAGAGAGAGAGAGAGAGAGAGAGAGTAGGGGGGAGAGAACAGGAAAAAGCAAGAAGAGAGAGGGGGAGAGAACAGGAAAAAGCATGAAGGAGAGAGGGAGGGAGGGAGTGAACAGGAAAAAGCAAGAAGAAGAGAGGGGTGAGAACAGGAAAACTCATGAAGGAGAGAGAGGGAGAGAACAGGAAAAAGCTAGAAGAAGAAGGAGAGAGAAGGAGGGAACAGGAAAAAGCAAGAAGAAGAGAGAGGGAGAGAACAGGAAAAAGCAAGAAGAAGAAGGAGAGAACATGAAAAAGCAAGAAGAAGAGAGAGGGAGAGAAGAGGAAAAAGCAAGAAGAAGAGAGAGAGGGAGAGAACAGGAAAAAGCTAGAAGAAGAGGGAGAGAGAGAGAGAGAGAGAGAACAGGAAACAGCAAGAGAGAGAGAGAGAGAGAGAGAGAGAGAGAGAGAGAGAGAGGGGCGAACAGGAAAAAGCAAGAAGAGAGAGGGGGAGAGAACAGGAAAAAGCATGAAGAGAGAGGGAGAGAACAGGAAAAAGCAAGAAGAAGAAGGAGAGAGAGGGAGGGAGTGAACAGGAAAAAGCAAGAATAAGAGAGAGAGGGGGAGAACAGCTAAAAGCAAGAAGAAGCAGGAGTGAGAGGGGGAACAGGAAAAAGCTAGAAGAAGAAGGAGAGAGAAGGAGAGAACAGGAAACAGCAAGAGAGAGAGAGAGAGAGAGAGAGAGAGGGGGGGGAGAACAGGAAAAAGCAAGAAGAGAGAGGGGGAGAGAACAGGAAAAAGCATGAGGGAGAGAACAGCTAAAAGCAAGAAGAAGAAGGAGAGAGAGGGGGGAACAGGAAAAAGCAAGAAGAGAGAGGGAGAGAACAGGAAAAAGCAAGAAGAAGAGAGAGAGGGGGAGAACAGCTAAAAGCAAGAAGAAGCAGGAGCGAGAGGGGGGGAACAGGAAAAAGCTAGAAGAAGAAGGAGAGAGAAGGAGGGAACAGGTAAAAGCTAGAAGAAGAGAGAGGGAGAGAGAACAGGAAAAAGCAAGACGAGAGAGGGAGTGAACATGAAAAAGCAAGAAGAAGAGAGAGAGGGAGAGAAGAGGAAAAAGCAAGAAGAAGAGAGAGAGGGAGAGAACAGGAAAAAGCTAGAAGAAGAGGGAGAGAGAGAGAGAGAACAGGAAACAGCAGAGAGAGAGAGAGAGAGAGAGAGAGAGAGGGGGGAGAACAGGAAAAAGCAAGAAGAGAGAGGGGGAGAGAACAGGAAAAAGCATGAGGGAGAGAACAGCTAAAAGCAAGAAGAAGAAGGAGAGAGAGGGGGGAACAGGAAAAAGCAAGAAGAGAGAGGGAGAGAACAGGAAAAAGCAAGAAGAAGAGAGAGAGAGGGGGAGAACAGCTAAAAGCAAGAAGAAGCAGGAGCGAGAGGGGGGGAACAGGAAAAAGCTAGAAGAAGAAGGAGAGAGAAGGAGGGAACAGGAAAAAGAAATAAGAAGAGAGAGGGAGAGAACAGGAAAAAGCAAGAAGAAGAAGGAGAGAGAGGGAGGGAACAGGAAAAAGCAAGAATAAGAGAGAGAGAGGGAGAGAGAACAGGAAAAAGAAAGAAGAGAGGGGGAGGGAGAGAACAGGAAAAAGCAAGAAGAAGAGAGAGAGGGAGAGAACAGGAAAAAGCAAGAAAGAGAGAGAGAGAGAGAGAGAGAGAGAACAGGAAATAGCAAGAAGAAGAGGGAGGGAGAGAATAGGAAAAAGCAAGAAGAGACAGGGGGAGGGAACAGGAAACAGCAAGAAGAAGAGAGAGGGAGAGAACTGGAAAAAGCAAGACGAGAGAGAGAGAGGGAGAGAACAGGAAAAAGCAAGAAGAAGAGAGAGGGAGAGAACAGGAAAAAGCAAGAAGAAGAGAGAGGGAGAGAACAGGAAAAAGCAAGAAGAAGAGAGAGGGAGAGAACAGGAAAAAGCAAGACGAGAGAGAGAGAGAACAGGAAAAAGCAAGAAGAGAGAGGGAGAGAACAGGACAAAGCTAGAAGAGAGAGGGAGGGAACAGGAAAAAGCAAGAAGAAGAGAGAGAGGGAGAGAACAGGACAAAGCTAGAAGAGAGAACAGGAAAAAGCAAGAAGAAGAGATAGAGGGAGAGAACAGGACAAAGCTAGAAGAGAGAGGGAGGGAACAGGAAAAAGCAAGAAGAAGATAGAGAGGGAGAGAACAGGAAAAAGCTAGAAGAAGAGAGAGGGAGAGAGAACAGGAAAAAGCAAGACGAGAGAGGGAGTGAACATGAAAAAGCAAGAAGAAGAGAGAGAGGGAGAGAAGAGGAAAAAGCAAGAAGAAGAGAGAGAGGGAGAGAACAGGAAAAAGCTAGAAGAAGAGGGAGAGAGAGAGAGAACAGGAAACAGCAAGAGAGAGCGAGAGAGAGAGAGAGAGAGGGGGGAGAACAGGAAAAAGCAAGAAGAGAGAGGGGGAGAGAACAGGAAAAAGCATGAGGGAGAGAACAGCTAAAAGCAAGAAGAAGAAGGAGAGAGAGGGGTGAACAGGAAAAAGCAAGAAGAGAGAGGGAGAGAACAGGAAAAAGCAAGAAGAAGAAGGAGAGAGAGGGAGGGAGTGAACAGGAAAAAGCAAGAATAAGAGAGCGAGAGGGGGAGAACAGCTAAAAGCAAGAAGAAGCAGGAGCGAGAGGGGGGGAACAGGAAAAAGCTAGAAGAAGAAGGAGAGAGAAGGAGGGAACAGGAAAAAGCTAGAAGAAGAGAGATGGAGAGAGAACAGGAAAAAGCAAGACGAGAGAGGGAGTGAACATGAAAAAGCAAGAAGAAGAGAGAGAGGGAGAGAAGAGGAAAAAGCAAGAAGAAGAGAGAGAGGGAGAGAACAGGAAAAAGCTAGAAGAAGAGGGAGAGAGAGAGAACAGGAAACAGCAAGAGAGAGCGAGAGAGAGAGAGAGAGAGGGGGGAGAACAGGAAAAAGCAAGAAGAGAGAGGGGGAGAGAACAGGAAAAAGCATGAGGGAGAGAACAGCTAAAAGCAAGAAGAAGAAGGAGAGAGAGGGGGGAACAGGAAAAAGCAAGAAGAGAGAGGGAGAGAACAGGAAAAAGCAAGAAGAAGAAGGAGAGAGAGGGAGGGAACAGGAAAAAGAAAGAAGAAGAGAGAGGGAGAGAACAGGAAAAAGCAAGAAGAAGAAGGAGAGAGAGGGAGGGAACAGGAAAAAGCAAGAATAAGAGAGAGAGAGGGAGGGAGAACAGGAAAAAGAAAGAAGAGAGGGGGAGGGAGAGAACAGGAAAAAGCAAGAAGAAACGGGAGGGAGAGAATAGGAAAAAGCAAGAAGAGACAGGGGGAGGGAACAGGAAAAAGCAAGAAGAAGAGAGAGGGAGAGTACTGGAAAAAGCAAGACGAGAGAGAGAGAGGGAGAGAACAGGAAAAAGCAAGAAGAGAGAGAGAGAGAACAGGAAAAAGCAAGAAGAAGAGAGATGGAGAGAACAGGAAAAAGCAAGACGAGAGAGAGAGAGAACAGGAAAAAGCAAGAAGAAGAGAGAGGGAGAGAACAGGACAAAGCTAGAAGAGAGAGGGAGGGAACAGGAAAAAGCAAGAAGAAGAGAGAGAGGGAGAGAACAGGAAAAAGCTAGAAGAAGAGAGAGGGAGAGAGAACAGGAAAAAGCAAGACGAGAGAGGGAGTGAACATGAAAAAGCAAGAAGAAGAGAGAGAGGGAGAGAACAGCTAAAAGCAAGAAGAAGAAGGAGAGAGAGGGGTGAACAGGAAAAAGCAAGAAGAAGAAGGAGAGAACAGGAAAAAGCAAGAAGAAGAAGGAGAGAGAGGGAGGGAGTGAAAAGGAAAAAGCAAGAATAAGAGAGAGAGAGGGGGAGAACAGCTAAAAGCAAGAAGAAGCAGGAGCGAGAGGGGGGGAACAGGAAAAAGCTAGAAGAAGAAGGAGAGAGAAGGAGGGAACAGGAAAAAGAAAGACGAGAGAGAGAGAGGGAGAGAACAGGAAAAAGCAAGAAGAGAGAGAGAGAGAACAGGAAAAAGCAAGAAGAAGAGAGAGAGGGAGAGAAGAGGAAAAAGCAAGAAGAAGAGAGAGAGGGAGAGAACAGGAAAAAGCAAGAAGAAGAGAGAGAGGGAGAGAACAGGAAAAAGCTAGAAGAAGAGGGAGAGAGAGAGAGAGAGAGAACAGGAAACAGCAAGAGAGAGAGAGAGAGAGAGAGAGGTGGGAGAACAGGAAAAAGCAAGAAGAGAGAGGGGGAGAGAACAGGAAAAAGCATGAGGGAGAGAACAGCTAAAAGCAAGAAGAAGAAGGAGAGAGAGGGGTGAACAGGAAAAAGCAAGAAGAGAGAGGGAGAGAACAGGAAAAAGCAAGAAGAAGAGAGAGAGGGAGAGAAGAGGAAAAAGCAAGAAGAAGAGAGAGAGAGGAGAGAACAGGAAAAAGCTAGAAGAAGAGGAGAGAGAGAGAGAGAGAGAACAGGAAACAGCAAGAGAGAGAGAGAGAGAGAGAGAGGTGGGAGAACAGGAAAAAGCAAGAAGAGAGAGGGGGAGAGAACAGGAAAAAGCATGAGGGAGAGAACAGCTAAAAGCAAGAAGAAGAAGGAGAGAGAGGGGTGAACAGGAAAAAGCAAGAAGAGAGGGAGAGAACAGGAAAAAGCAAGAAGAAAGAGAGAGGGAGAGAAGAGGAAAAAGCAAGAAGAAGAGAGAGAGGGAGAGAACAGGAAAAAGCTAGAAGAAGAGGGGAGAGAGAGAGAGAGAGAACAGGAAACAGCAAGAGAGAGAGAGAGAGAGAGAGAGAGGTGGGAGAACAGGAAAAAGCAAGACGAGAGAGAGAGAGAACAGGAAAAAGCAAGAAGAAGAGAGAGGGAGAGAACAGGACAAAGCTAGAAGAGAGAGGGAGGGAACAGGAAAAAGCAAGAAGAAGAGAGAGAGGGAGAGAACAGGAAAAAGCTAGAAGAAGAGAGAGGGAGAGAGAACAGGAAAAAGCAAGACGAGAGAGGGAGTGAACATGAAAAAGCAAGAAGAAGAGAGAGAGGGAGAGAAGAGGAAAAAGCAAGAAGAAGAGAGAGAGGGAGAGAACAGGAAAAAGCTAGAAGAAGAGGGAGAGAGAGAGAGAGAGAGAACAGGAAACAGCAAGAGAGAGAGAGAGAGAGAGAGAGAGAGGTGGGAGAACAGGAAAAAGCAAGAAGAGAGAGGGGGAGAGAACAGGAAAAAGCATGAGGGAGAGAACAGCTAAAAGCAAGAAGAAGAAGGAGAGAGAGGGGTGAACAGGAAAAAGCAAGAAGAAGAAGGAGAGAACAGGAAAAAGCAAGAAGAAGAAGGAGAGAGAGGGAGGGAGTGAAAAGGAAAAAGCAAGAATAAGAGAGAGAGAGGGGGAGAACAGCTAAAAGCAAGAAGAAGCAGGAGCGAGAGGGGGGAACAGGAAAAAGCTAGAAGAAGAAGGAGAGAGAAGGAGGGAACAGGAAAAAGAAAGACGAGAGAGAGAGAGGGAGAGAACAGGAAAAAGCAAGAAGAGAGAGAGAGAGAACAGGAAAAAGCAAGAAGAAGAGAGAGAGGGAGAGAAGAGGAAAAAGCAAGAAGAAGAGAGAGAGGGAGAGAACAGGAAAAAGCAAGAAGAAGAGAGAGAGGGAGAGAACAGGAAAAAGCTAGAAGAAGAGGGAGAGAGAGAGAGAGAGAGAACAGGAAACAGCAAGAGAGAGAGAGAGAGAGAGGTGGGAGAACAGGAAAAAGCAAGAAGAGAGAGGGGGAGAGAACAGGAAAAAGCATGAGGGAGAGAACAGCTAAAAGCAAGAAGAAGAAGGAGAGAGAGGGGTGAACAGGAAAAAGCAAGAAGAGAGAGGGAGAGAACAGGAAAAAGCAAGAAGAAGAGAGAGAGGGAGAGAAGAGGAAAAAGCAAGAAGAAGAGAGAGAGGGAGAGAACAGGAAAAAGCTAGAAGAAGAGGGAGAGAGAGAGAGAGAGAGAACAGGAAACAGCAAGAGAGAGAGAGAGAGAGAGAGAGAGGTGGGAGAACAGGAAAAAGCAAGAAGAGAGAGGGGGAGAGAACAGGAAAAAGCATGAGGGAGAGAACAGCTAAAAGCAAGAAGAAGAAGGAGAGAGAGGGGTGAACAGGAAAAAGCAAGAAGAGAGAGGGAGAGAACAGGAAAAAGCAAGAAGAAAGAGAGAGGGAGAGAAGAGGAAAAAGCAAGAAGAAAGAGAGAGGGAGAGAACAGGAAAAAGCTAGAAGAAGAGGGAGAGAGAGAGAGAGAGAGAACAGGAAACAGCAAGAGAGAGAGAGAGAGAGAGAGAGAGGTGGGAGAACAGGAAAAAGCAAGAAGAGAGAGGGGGAGAGAACAGGAAAAAGCATGAGGAGAGAACAGCTAAAAGCAAGAAGAAGAAGGAGAGAGAGGGGTGAACAGGAAAAAGCAAGAAGAGAGAGGGAGAGAACAGGAAAAAGCAAGAAGAAGAAGGAGAGAGAGGGAGGGAGTGAACAGGAAAAAGCAAGAATAAGAGAGAGAGGGGGAGAACAGCTAAAAGCAAGAAGAAGCAGGAGCGAGAGGGGGGGAACAGGAAAAAGCTAGAAGAAGAAGGAGAGAGAAGGAGGGAACAGGAAAAAGAAAGACGAGAGAGAGAGAGGGAGAGAACAGGAAAAAGCAAGAAGAGAGAGAGAGAACAGGAAAAAGCAAGAAGAGAGAGAGAGAGAACAGGAAAAAGCAAGAAGAAGAGAGAGGGAGAGAACAGGACAAAGCTAGAAGAGAGAGGGAGGGAACAGGAAAAAGCAAGAAGAAGAGAGAGAGGGAGAGAACAGGACAAAGCTAGAACAGAGAACAGGAAAAAGCAAGAAGAAGAGATAGAGGGAGAGAACAGGACAAAGCTAGAAGAGAGAGGGAGGGAACAGGAAAAAGCAAGAAGAAGAGAGAGAGGGAGAGAACAGGAAAAAGCTAGAAGAAGAGAGAGGGAGAGAGAACAGGAAAAAGCAAGACGAGAGAGGGAGTGAACATGAAAAAGCAAGAAGAAGAGAGAGAGGGAGAGAAGAGGAAAAAGCAAGAAGAAGAGGGAGGGAGAGAACAGGAAAAAGCAAGAAGAGACAGGGGGAGAGAACAGGAAAAAGCAAGAAGAAGAGAGAGGGAGAGAACTGGAAAAAGCAAGACGAGAGAGAGAGAGAACAGGAAAAAGCAAGAAGAAGAGAGAGAGGGAGAGAAGAGGAAAAAGCAAGTAGAAGAGAGAGGGAGAGAACAGGAAAAAGCAAGAAGAGACAGGGGGAGAGAACAGGAAAAAGCAAGAAGAAGAGAGAGGGAGAGAACTGGAAAAAGCAAGACGAGAGAGAGAGAGAACAGGAAAAAGCAAGAAGAGAGAGGGAGAGAACAGGAAAAAGCAAGAAGAGAGAGGGAGAGAAGAGGAAAAAGCAAGAAGGAGAGAGAGGGAGAGAAGAGGAAAAAGCAAGAAGAAGAGGGAGGGAGAGAACAGGAAAAAGCAAGAAGAAGAGAGAGGGAGAGAACTGGAAAAAGCAAGACGAGAGAGAGAGAGGGAGAGAACAGGAAAAAGCAAGAAGAGAGAGAGAACAGGAAAAAGCAAGAAGAAGAGAGAGGGAGAGAACAGGAAAAAGCAAGACGAGAGAGAGAGAGAACAGGAAAAAGCAAGAAGAAGAGAGAGGGAGAGAACAGGACAAAGCTAGAAGAGAGAGGGAGGGAGCAGGAAAAAGCAAGAAGAAGAGAGAGAGGGAGAGAACAGGACAAAGCTAGAAGAGAGAACAGGAAAAAGCAAGAAGAAGAGATAGAGGGAGAGAACAGGACAAAGCTAGAAGAGAGAGGGAGGGAACAGGAAAAAGCTAGAAGAAGAGAGAGGGAGAGAGAACAGGAAAAAGCAAGACGAGAGAGGGAGTGAACATGAAAAAGCAAGAAGAAGAGAGAGAGGGAGAGAATAGGAAAAAGCAAGAAGAAGAGAGAGAGGGAGAGAACAGGAAAAAGCTAGAAGAAGAGGGGGAGAGAGAGAGAGAGAGAACAGGAAACAGCAAGAGAGAGAGAGAGAGAGAGAGAGAGAGAGAGAGAGAGGGGGGAGAACAGGAAAAAGCAAGAAGAGAGAGGGGGAGAGAACAGGAAAAAGCATGAGGGAGAGAACAGCTAAAAGCAAGAAGAAGAAGGAGAGAGAGGGGTGAACAGGAAAAAGCAAGAAGAGAGAGGGAGAGAACAGGAAAAAGCAAGAAGAAGAAGGAGAGAGAGGGAGGGAGAGAACAGGAAAAAGCAAGAAGAAGAAGGAGAGAGAGGGAGGGAGTGAACAGGAAAAAGCAAGAATAAGAGAGAGAGAGGGGGAGAACAGCTAAAAGCAAGAAGAAGCAGGAGCGAGAGGGAGAGAACAGGAAAAAGCTAGAAGAAGAAGGAGAGAGAAGGAGGGAACAGGAAAAAGAAAGAAGAAGAGAGAGGGAGAGAACAGGAAAAAGCAAGAAGAAGAAGGAGAGAGAGGGAGGGAACAGGAAAAAGCAAGAATAAGAGAGAGAGAGGGAGAGAGAACAGGAAAAAGAAAGAAGAGAGGGGGAGGGAGAGAACAGGAAAAAGCAAGAAGAAGAGAGAGAGGGAGAGAACAGGAAAAAGCAAGAAGAGAGAGAGAGAGAGAGAGAGAGAACAGGAAATATCAAGAAGAAGAGGGAGGGAGAGAATAGGAAAAAGCAAGAAGAGACAGGGGAGGGAACAGGAAACAGCAAGAAGAAGAGAGAGGGAGAGAACTGGAAAAAGCTAGAAGAGAGAGAGAGAACAGGAAAAAGCAAGAAGAAGAGAGAGGGAGAGAACAGGAAAAAGCAAGACGAGAGAGAGAGAGGGAGAGAACAGGAAATAACAAGAAGAGAGAGAGAGATGGAGAGAACTGGAAAGAGCAAGAAGAGGGAGGGAGAGAACATGAAAAAGCAAGAAGAAGAGAGGGAGAGAGGGGGGGAACAGGAAAAAGCAAGAAGAAGAGAGGGAGAGAACAGGAAAAAGCAAAAAGAGAGAGAGGGAGAGAACATGAAAAAGCAAGAAGAAGAGAGAGAGGGAGAGAACAGGAAAAAGCAAGAAGAGAGAGAGGGAGAGAACATGAAAAAGCAAGAAGAAGAGGGAGGGAGAGAATAGGAAAAAGCAAGAAGGGAGAGGGGGAGGGAACAGGAAAAAGCAAGAAGAAGAGAGAGGGAGAGAACAGGAAAAAGCAAGAAGAGAGAGGGAGAGAACAGGAAAAAGCAAGAAGAAGAGAGAGGGAGAGAACAGGAAAAAGCAAGAACAGAGAGAGAGAGAACAGGAAAAAGCATGAAGAAGAGAGAGGGAGAGAACAGGAAAAAGCAAGACGAGAGAGAGAGAGGGAGAGAACAGGAAATAACAAGAGAGAGAGAGATGGAGAGAACTGGAAAAAGCAAGAAGAGGGAGGGAGAGAACAGGAAAAAGCAAGAAGAAGAGAGAGGGAGAGAACAGGAAAAAGCATGAAGGAGAGAGAGGGAGAGAACAGGAAAAAGCAAGAAGAAGAGAAAGGGAGAGAATAGGAAAAAGCAAGAAGAAGAGAAAGGGAGAGAACAGGAAAAAGCAAGAAGAAGAGAGAGAGAGAGAACAGGAAAAAGCATGAAGGAGAGAAAGGGAGAGAACAGGAAAAAGCATGAAGGAGAGAAAGGGAGAGAACAGGAAAAAGCAAGAAGAAGAGAGAGGGAGAGAACAGGAAAAAGCAAGAAGAAGAGAGAGGGAGAGAACAGGAAAAAGCAAGAAGAAGAGAGAGGGAGAGAACAGGAAAAAGCATGAAGGAGAGAAAGGGAGAGAACAGGAAAAAGCAAGAAGAAGAGAGAGGGAGAGAACAGGAAAAAGCTAGAAGACGAGAGAGGGAGAGAGAACAGGAAAAAGCAAGAGAGAGAGAGAGAGAACAGGAAAAAGCAAGAAGAAGAGAGAGGGAGAGAACAGGAAAAAGCAAGACGAGAGAGAGAGGGAGAGAACAGGAAATAACAAGAAGAGAGAGGGAGATGGCGAGAACTGGAAAAAGCAAGAAGAGGGAGGGAGAGAACAGGAAAAAGCAAGAAGAAGAGAGGGAGAGAGAGGGGGGGAACAAGAAAAAGCAAGAAGAAGAGAGCGGGAGAGAACAGGAAAAAGCAAGAAGAAGAAGGAGAGAGAGGGAGGGAACAGGAAAAAGCAAGAATAAGAGAGAGAGAGGGAGAGAACAGGAAAAGCAAGAAGAAGAAGGAGAGAGAGGGAGGGAACAGGAAAAAGCAAGAATAAGAGAGAGAGAGGGGAACAGGAAAAAAAAAGAAGAGAGGGGGAGGGAGAGAACAGGAAAAAGCAAGTAGAAGAGAGAGAGGGAGAGAACAGGAAAAAGCAAGAAGAGAGAGAGAGATAGAGAGAGAGAACAGGAAATAGCAAGAAGAAGAGGGTGGGAAAGAACAGGAAAAAGCAAGAGGAGAGAGAGAGAGAACTGGGAAAAGCAAGACGAGAGAGAGAGGGAGAGAACAGGAAAAAGCAAGAAGAAGAGAGAGGGAGAGAACAGGAAAAAGCAAGAAGAGAGAGAGAGAGAACAGGAAAAAGCAAGAAGAAGAGAGAGGGAGAGAACAGGAAAAAGCAAGATGAGAGAGAGAGGGAGAGAACAGGAAAAATCAAGAAGAGAGAGAGAGAGAGAGAGAGAACAGGAAAAAGCAAGAAGAAGAGAGAGGGAGAGAACAGGAAAAAGCAAGACGAGAGAGAGAGAGGGAGAGAACAGGAAAAAGCAAGAAGAGAGAGAGAGAGAACAGGAAAAAGCAAGAAGAAGAGAGAGGGAGAGAACAGGAAAAAGCAAGACGTGTGAGAGAGAGGGAGAGAACAGGAAAAAGCAAGAAGAGAGAGAGAGAGAGAGAACAGGAAAAAGCAAGAAGAGAGAGAGAGAGAGAGAACAGGAAAAATCAAGAAGAAGAGAGAGGGAGCGAACAGGAAAAAGCAAGAAGGAGAGAAAGGGAGAGAACAGGAAAAAGCATGAAGGAGAGAGAGGGAGAGAACAGGAAAAAGCATGAAGGAGAGAAAGGGAGAGAACAGGAAAAAGCAAGAAGGAGAGAAAGGGAGAGAACAGGAAAAAGCATGAAGGAGAGAGAGGGAGAGAACAGGAAAAAGCATGAAGGAGAGAAAGGGAGAGAACAGGAAAAAGCAAGAAGAAGAGAAAGGGAGAGAACAGGAAAAAGCATGAAGGAGAGAAAGGGAGAGAACAGGAAAAAGCAAGAAGAAGAGAGAGGGAGAGAACAGGAAAAAGCTAGAAGTAGAGAAAGGGAGAGAACAGGAAAAAGCATGAAGGAGAGAAAGGGAGAGAACAGGAAAAAGCAAGAAGAAGAGAGAGGGAGAGAACAGGAAAAAGCTAGAAGACGAGAGAGGGAGAGAGAACAGGAAAAAGCAAGAGAGAGAGAGAGAGAACAGGAAAAAGCAAGAAGAAGAGAAAGGGAGAGAACAGGAAAAAGCATGAAGGAGAGAAAGGGAGAGAACAGGAAAAAGCAAGAAGAAGAGAGAGGGAGCGAACAGGAAAAAGCATGAAGGAGAGAGAGGGAGAGAACAGGAAAAAGCATGAAGGAGAGAAAGGGAGAGAACAGGAAAAAGCAAGAAGAAGAGAGAGGGAGAGAACAGGAAAAAGCTAGAAGACGAGAGAGGGAGAGAGAACAGGAAAAAGCAAGAGAGAGAGAGAGAGAACAGGAAAAAGCAAGAAGAAGAGAGAGGGAGAGAACAGGAAAAAGCAAGACGAGAGAGAGAGGGAGAGAACAGGAAATAACAAGAAGAGAGAGGGAGATGGCGAGAACTGGAAAAAGCAAGAAGAGGGAGGGAGAGAACAGGAAAAAGCAAGAAGAAGAGAGGGAGAGAACAGGAAAAAGCAAGAAGAAGAGAGAGGGAGAGAACAGGAAAAAGCAAGAAGAAGAGAGAGGGAGAGAACAGGAAAAAGCAAGAAGAAGAGAAGGGAGAGAACAGGAAAAAGCATGAAGGAGAGAAAGGGAGAGAACAGAAAAAGCAAGAAGAAGAGTGAGGGAGAGAGAACAGGAAAAAGAAAGAAGAGAGAGAGGGAGAGAACATGAAAAAGCAAGAAGAAGAGAGAGAGGGAGAGAACAGGAAAAAGCAAGAAGAGAGAGAGAGAGAGAACAGGAAAAAGCAAGAAGAAGAGAGAGGGAGAGAACAGGAAAAAGCAAGATGAGAGAGAGAGGGAGAGAACAAGAAATAACAAGAAGAGAGAGGGAGATGGCGAGAACTGGAAAAAGCAAGAAGAGGGAGGGAGAGAACAGGAAAAAGCAAGAAGAAGAGAAAGGGAGAGAACAGGAAAAAGCATGAAGGAGAGAAAGGGAGAGAACAGGAAAAAGCAAGAAGAAGAGAGAGGGAGAGAACAGGAAAAAGCTAGAAGAAGAGAGGGAGAGAGAACAGGAAAAAGCAAGAAGAGAGAGAGGGAGAGAACATGAAAAAGCTAGAAGAAGAGAGAGAGGGAGAGAACAGGAAAAAGCAAGAAGAGAGAGAGAGAGAACAGGAAAAAGCAAGAAGAAGAGAGAGG
Source organism: Oncorhynchus masou masou (assembly GCF_036934945.1). Taxonomy (NCBI): domain Eukaryota; kingdom Metazoa; phylum Chordata; class Actinopteri; order Salmoniformes; family Salmonidae; genus Oncorhynchus; species Oncorhynchus masou. The sequence goes on along the minus strand of NC_088239.1, from coordinate 10,415,121 downwards.
GAGAGAACAGGAAAAAGCAAGACGAGAGAGAGAGGGAGAGAACAGGAAATAACAAGAAGAGAGAGGGAGATGGCGAGAACTGGAAAAAGCAAGAAGAGGGAGGGAGAGAACAGGAAAAAGCAAGAAGAAGAGAGGGAGAGAAGAGGAAAAAGCAAGAAGAAGAGAGAGGGAGAGAACAGGAAAAAGCAAGAAGTAGAGAGCGGGAGAGAACAGGAAAAAGCAAGAAGAAGAGAGAGGGAGAGAACAGGAAAAAGCAAGATGAGAGAGAGAGGGAGAGAACAGGAAATAACAAGAAGAGAGAGGGAGATGGCGAGAACTGGAAAAAGCAAGAAGAGGGAGGGAGAGAACAGGAAAAAGCAAGAAGAAGAGAGGGAGAGAGAGGGGGGAACAGGAAAAAGCAAGAAGAAGAGAGCGGGAGAGAACAGGAAAAAGCAAGAACAGAGAGAGAGAGAGAGAGAACAGGAAAAAGCAAGAAGAAGAGAGAGGGAGAGAACAGGAAAAAGCAAGACGAGAGAGAGAGAGGGAGAGAACAGGAAATAACAAGAAGAGAGAGAGAGAGAGAACAGGAAAAAGCAAGAAGAAGAGAGAGGGAGAGAACAGGAAAAAGCAAGAAGAAGAGAGAGGGAGAAAACAGGAAAAAGCATGAAGGAGAGAGAGGGAGAGAACAGGAAAAAGCAAGAGGAAGAGAAAGGGAGAGAACAGGAAAAAGCAAGAAGAAGAGAAAGGGAGAGAACAGGAAAAAGCATGATGGAGAGAAAGGGAGAGAACAGGAAAAAGCAAGAAGAAGAGAGAGGGAGAGAACAGGAAAAAGCAAGACGAGAGAGAGAGAGGGAGAGAACAGGAAATAACAAGAAGAGAGAGAGATGGAGAGAACTGGAAAAAGCAAGAAGAGGGAGGAGAGAACAGGAAAAAGCAAGAAGAAAGAGAGAGGGAGAGAACAGGAAAAAGCAAGAAGAAGAAGAGGTAGAGAACAGGAAAAAGCATGAAGGAGAGAGAGGGAGAGAACAGGAAAAAGCAAGAAGAAGAGAAAGGGAGAGAACAGGAAAAAGCAAGAAGAAGAGAAAGGGAGAGAACAGGAAAAAGCATGAAGGAGAGAAAGGGAGAGAACAGGAAAAAGCAAGAAGAAGAGAGAGGGAGAGAACAGGAAAAAGCTAGAAGAAGAGAGAGGGAGAGAGAACAGGAAAAAGCAAGAAGAGAGAGAGAGGGAGAGAACAGGAAAAATCAAGAAAGAGAGAGAGAGAGAGAGAGAACAGGAAAAAGCAAGAAGAAGAGAGAGGGAGAGAACAGGAAAAAGCAAAGAGAGAGAGAGAGGAGAGAACAGGAAAAAGCAAGAGAGAGAGAGAGAGAACAGGAAAAAGCAAGAAGAAGAGAGAGGGAGAGAACAGGAAAAAGCAAGACGTGTGAGAGAGGGGAGAGAACAGGAAAAAGCAAGAAGAGAGAGAGAGAGAGAACAGGAAAAAGCAAGAGAGAGAGAGAGAGAGAGAACAGGAAAAATCAAGAAGAAGAGAGAGGGAGCGAACAGGAAAAAGCAAGAAGGAGAGAAAGGGAGAGAACAGGAAAAAGCATGAAGGAGAGAGAGGGAGAGAACAGGAAAAAGCATGAAGGAGAGAAAGGGAGAGAACAGGAAAAAGCAAGAAGGAGAGAGAGAGAGAGAGAACAGGAAAAAGCAAGAAGAAGAGAGAGGGAGAGAACAGGAAAAAGCAAGACGAGAGAGAGAGAGGGAGAGAACAGGAAATAACAAGAAGAGAGAGAGAGAACAGGAAAAAGCAAGAAGAAGAGAGAGGGAGAGAACAGGAAAAAGCAAGAAGAAGAGAGAGGAGAAAACAGGAAAAAGCATGAAGGAGAGAGGGAGAGAACAGGAAAAAGCAAGAGGAAGAGAAAGGGAGAGAACAGGAAAAAGCAAGAAGAAGAGAAAGGGAGAGAACAGGAAAAAGCATGATGGAGAGAAAGGGAGAGAACAGGAAAAAGCAAGAAGAAGAGAGAGGGAGGGAACAGGAAAAAGCAAGAAGAGAGAGGGAGAGAACTGGAAATAACAAGAAGACGAGAGAGAGAACTGGAAAAAGCAAGAAGAGAGAGGGAGAGAACTGGAAAAAGCAAGAAGAAGAGAGAGGGAGAGAACAGGAAAAAGCAAGAAGAAGAGAGAGGTAGAGAACAGGAAAAAGCATGAAGGAGAGAGAGGGAGAGAACAGGAAAAAGCAAGAAGAAGAGAAAGGGAGAGAACAGGAAAAAGCAAGAAGAAGAGAAAGGGAGAGAACAGGAAAAAGCATGAAGGAGAGAAAGGGAGAGAACAGGAAAAAGCAAGAAGAAGAGAGAGGGAGAGAACAGGAAAAAGCTAGAAGAAGAGAGAGGGAGAGAGAACAGGAAAAAGCAAGAAGAGAGAGAGAGGGAGAGAACAGGAAAAATCAAGAAGAGAGAGAGAGAGAGAGAGAGAACAGGAAAAAGCAAGAAGAAGAGAGAGGGAGAGAACAGGAAAAAGCAAGACGAGAGAGAGAGAGGGAGAGAACAGGAAAAAGCAAGAAGAGAGAGAGAGAGAACAGGAAAAAGCAAGAAGAAGAGAGAGGGAGAGAACAGGAAAAAGCAAGACGTGTGAGAGAGGGAGAGAACAGGAAAAAGCAAGAAGAGAGAGAGAGAGAGAACAGGAAAAAGCAAGAAGAGAGAGAGAGAGAGAGAACAGGAAAAATCAAGAAGAAGAGAGGGAGCGAACAGGAAAAAGCAAGAAGGAGAGAAAGGGAGAGAACAGGAAAAAGCATGAAGGAGAGAGAGGGAGAGAACAGGAAAAAGCATGAAGGAGAGAAAGGGAGAGAACAGGAAAAAGCAAGAAGGAGAGAAAGGGAGAGAACAGGAAAAAGCATGAAGGAGAGAGAGGGAGAGAACAGGAAAAAGCATGAAGGAGAGAAAAGGAGAGAACAGGAAAAAGCAAGAAGAAGAGAAAGGGAGAGAACAGGAAAAAGCATGAAGGAGAGAAAGGGAGAGAACAGGAAAAAGCATGAAGGAGAGAGAGGGAGAGAACAGGAAAAAGCATGAAGGAGAGAGAGGGAGAGAACAGGAAAAAGCAAGAAGAAGAGAGAGGGAGAGAACAGGAAAAAGCTAGAAGAAGAGAAAGGGAGAGAACAGGAAAAAGCATGAAGGAGAGAAAGGGAGAGAACAGGAAAAAGCAAGAAGAAGAGAGAGGGAGAGAACAGGAAAAAGCTAGAAGACGAGAGAGGGAGAGAGAACAGGAAAAAGCAAGATGAGAGAGAGGGAGAGAACAGGAAATAACAAGAAGAGAGAGGGAGATGGCGAGAACTGGAAAAAGCAAGAAGAGGGAGGGAGAGAACAGGAAAAAGCAAGAAGAAGAGAAAGGGAGAGAACAGGAAAAAGCATGAAGGAGAGAAAGGAGAGAACAGGAAAAAGCAAGAAGAAGAGAGAAGAAGAGAGAAAGGGAGAGAACAGGAAAAAGCTAGAAGAAGAGAGAGGGAGAGAGAACAGGAAAAAGCAAGAAGAGAGAGGGAGAGAACAGGAAAAAGCAAGAAGAGAGAGAGAGAGAACAGGGAAAAGCAAGAAGAGAGAGAGAGAGAACAGGGAAAAGCAAGAAGAAGAGAGAGGGAGAGAACAGGAAAAAGCAAGACGAGAGAGGTAGAGGGAGAGAACAGGAAATAACAAGAAGAGAGAGGGAGATGGAGAGAACTGGAAAAAGCAAGAAGAGGGAGGGAGAGAACAGGAAAAAGCAAGAAGAAGAGAGGGAGAGAACAGGAAAAAGCAAGAAGAAGAGAGAGGGAGAGAACAGGAAAAAGCAAGAAGTAGAGAGCGGGAGAGAACAGGAAAAAGCAAGAAGAAGAGAGAGGGAGAGAACAGGAAAAAGCAAGATGAGAGAGAGAGGGAGAGAACAGGAAATAACAAGAAGAGAGAGGGAGATGGCGAGAACTGGAAAAAGCAAGAAGAGGGAGGGAGAGAACAGGAAAAAGCAAGAAGAAGAGAGGGAGAGAGAGGGGGGAACAGGAAAAAGCAAGAAGAAGAGAGCGGGAGAGAACAGGAAAAAGCAAGAACAGAGAGAGAGAGAGAGAGAACAGGAAAAAGCAAGAAGAGAGAGGGAGAGAACAGGAAAAAGCAAGACGAGAGAGAGAGAGGGAGAGAACAGGAAATAACAAGAAGAGAGAGAGAGAGAGAACAGGAAAAAGCAAGAAGAGAGAGAGGGAGAGAACAGGAAAAAGCAAGAAGAAGAGAGAGGGAGAAAACAGGAAAAAGCATGAAGGAGAGAGAGGGAGAGAACAGGAAAAAGCAAGAGGAAGAGAAAGGGAGAGAACAGGAAAAAGCAAGAAGAAGAGAAAGGGAGAGAACAGGAAAAAGCATGATGGAGAGAAAGGGAGAGAACAGGAAAAAGCAAGAAGAAGAGAGAGGGAGAGAACAGGAAAAAGCAAGACGAGAGAGAGAGAGGGAGAGAACAGGAAATAACAAGAAGAGAGAGAGATGGAGAGAACTGGAAAAAGCAAGAAGAGGGAGGGAGAGAACAGGAAAAAGCAAGAAGAAGAGAGAGGGAGAGAACAGGAAAAAGCTAGAAGAAGAGAGAGGGGGAGAGAACAGGAAAAAGCATGAAGGAGAGAGAGGGAGAGAACAGGAAAAAGCAAGAAGAAGAGAAAGGGAGAGAACAGGAAAAAGCAAGAAGAAGAGAAAGGGAGAGAACAGGAAAAAGCAAGAAGAAGAGAAAGGGAGAGAACAGGAAAAAGAAAGAAGAGAGAGAGGGAGAGAACAGGAAAAAGCAAGAAGAATTGAGAGCGAGGGAGAGAACAGGAAAAAGCAAGAAGAGAGAGAGAGGGAGAGAAAAGGAAAAATCAAGAAGAGAGAGAGAGAGAGAGAGAGAACAGGAAAAAGCAAGAAGAAGAGAGAGGGAGAGAACAGGAAAAAGCAAGACGAGAGAGAGAGAGGGAGAGAACAGGAAAAAGCAAGAAGAGAGAGAGAGAGAACAGGAAAAAGCAAGAAGAAGAGAGAGGGAGAGAACAGGAAAAAGCAAGACGTGTGAGAGAGAGGGAGAGAACAGGAAAAAAAAGCAAGAAGAGAGAGAGAGAAGAGAACAGGAAAAAGCAAGAAGAGAGAGAGAGAGAGAACAGGAAAAATCAAGAAGAAGAGAGAGGGAGCGAACAGGAAAAAGCAAGAAGGAGAGAAAGGGAGAGAACAGGAAAAAGCATGAAGGAGAGAGAGGGAGAGAACAGGAAAAAGCATGAAGGAGAGAAAGGGAGAGAACAGGAAAAAGCAAGAAGGAGAGAAAGGGAGAGAACAGGAAAAAGCATGAAGGAGAGAGAGGGAGAGAACAGGAAAAAGCATGAAGGAGAGAAAGGGAGAGAACAGGAAAAAGCAAGAAGAAGAGAAAGGGAGAGAACAGGAAAAAGCATGAAGGAGAGAAAGGGAGAGAACAGGAAAAAGCATGAAGGAGAGAGAGGGAGAGAACAGGAAAAAGCATGAAGGAGAGAGAGGGAGAGAACAGGAAAAAGCAAAGAAGAGAGAGGGAGAGAACAGGAAAAAGCTAGAAGAAGAGAAAGGGAGAGAACAGGAAAAAGCATGAAGGAGAGAAAGGGAGAGAACAGGAAAAAGCAAGAAGAAGAGAGAGGGAGAGAACAGGAAAAAGCTAGAAGACGAGAGAGGAGAGAGAACAGGAAAAAGCAAGATGAGAGAGAGAGGGAGAGAACAGGAAATAACAAGAAGAGAGAGGGAGATGGCGAGAACTGGAAAAAGCAAGAAGAGGGAGGGAGAGAACAGGAAAAAGCAAGAAGAAGAGAAAGGGAGAGAACAGGAAAAAGCATGAAGGAGAGAAAGGAGAGAACAGGAAAAAGCAAGAAGAAGAGAGAGGGAGAGAACAGGAAAAAGCTAGAAGAAGAGAGAGGGAGAGAGAACAGGAAAAAGCAAGAAGAGAGAGAGGGAGAGAACATGAAAAAGCTAGAAGAAGAGAGAGAGGGAGAGAACAGGAAAAAGCAAGAAAGAGAGAGAGAGAACAGGAAAAAGCAAGAAGAAGAGAGAGGGAGAGAACAGGAAAAAGCAAGACGAGAGAGAGAGGGAGAGAACAGGAAATAACAAGAAGAGAGAGGGAGATGGCGAGAACTGGAAAAAGCAAGAAGAGGGAGGGAGAGAACAGGAAAAAGCAAGAAGAAGAGAGGGAGAGAAGAGGAAAAAGCAAGAAGAAGAGAGAGGGAGAGAACAGGAAAAAGCAAGAAGTAGAGAGCGGGAGAGAACAGGAAAAAGCAAGAAGAAGAGAGAGGGAGAGAACAGGAAAAAGCAAGATGAGAGAGAGAGGGAGAGAACAGGAAATAACAAGAAGAGAGAGGGAGATGGCGAGAACTGGAAAAAGCAAGAAGAGGGAGGGAGAGAACAGGAAAAAGCAAGAAGAAGAGAGGGAGAGAGAGGGGGGAACAGGAAAAAGCAAGAAGAAGAGAGCGGGAGAGAACAGGAAAAAGCAAGAACAGAGAGAGAGAGAGAGAGAACAGGAAAAAGCAAGAAGAAGAGAGAGGGAGAGAACAGGAAAAAGCAAGACGAGAGAGAGAGGGAGAGAACAGGAAATAACAAGAAGAGAGAGAGAGAGAGAACAGGAAAAAGCAAGAAGAAGAGAGAGGGAGAGAACAGGAAAAAGCAAGAAGAAGAGAGAGGGAGAAAACAGGAAAAAGCATGAAGGAGAGAGAGGGAGAGAACAGGAAAAAGCAAGAGGAAGAGAAAGGGAGAGAACAGGAAAAAGCAAGAAGAAGAGAAAGGGAGAGAACAGGAAAAAGCATGATGGAGAGAAAGGAGAGAACAGGAAAAAGCAAGAAGAAGAGAGAGGGAGAGAACAGGAAAAAGCAAGACGAGAGAGAGAGAGGGAGAGAACAGGAAATAACAAGAAGAGAGAGAGATGGAGAGAACTGGAAAAAGCAAGAAGAGGGAGGGAGAGAACAGGAAAAAGCAAGAAGAAGAGAGAGGGAGAGAACAGGAAAAAGCAAGAAGAAGAGAGGTAGAGAACAGGAAAAAGCATGAAGGAGAGAGAGGGAGAGAACAGGAAAAAGCAAGAAGAAGAGAAAGGGAGAGAACAGGAAAAAGCATGAAGGAGAGAAAGGGAGAGAACAGGAAAAAGCAAGAAGAAGAGAGAGGGAGAGAACAGGAAAAAGCTAGAAGAAGAGAGAGGGAGAGAGAACAGGAAAAAGCAAGAAGAGAGAGAGAGGGAGAGAACAGGAAAAATCAAGAAGAGAGAGAGAGAGAGAGAGAGAACAGGAAAAAGCAAGAAGAAGAGAGAGGGAGAGAACAGGAAAAAGCAAGACGAGAGAGAGAGAGGGAGAGAACAGGAAAAAGCAAGAAGAGAGAGAGAGAGAACAGGAAAAAGCAAGAAGAAGAGAGAGGGAGAGAACAGGAAAAAGCAAGACGTGTGAGAGAGAGGGAGAGAACAGGAAAAAGCAAGAAGAGAGAGAGAGAGAGAGAACAGGAAAAAGCAAGAAGAGAGAGAGAGAGAGAACAGGAAAAATCAAGAAGAAGAGAGAGGGAGCGAACAGGAAAAAGCAAGAAGGAGAGAAAGGGAGAGAACAGGAAAAAGCATGAAGGAGAGAGAGGGAGAGAACAGGAAAAAGCATGAAGGAGAGAAAGGGAGAGAACAGGAAAAAGCAAGAAGGAGAGAAAGGGAGAGAACAGGAAAAAGCATGAAGGAGAGAGAGGGAGAGAACAGGAAAAAGCATGAAGGAGAGAAAGGGAGAGAACAGGAAAAAGCAAGAAGAAGAGAAAGGGAGAGAACAGGAAAAAGCATGAAGGAGAGAAAGGGAGAGAACAGGAAAAAGCATGAAGGAGAGAGAGGGAGAGAACAGGAAAAAGCATGAAGGAGAGAGAGGGAGAGAACAGGAAAAAGCAAGAAGAAGAGAGAGGGAGAGAACAGGAAAAAGCTAGAAGAAGAGAAAGGGAGAGAACAGGAAAAAGCATGAAGGAGAGAAAGGGAGAGAACAGGAAAAAGCAAGAAGAAGAGAGAGGGAGAGAACAGGAAAAAGCTAGAAGACGAGAGAGGGAGAGAGAACAGGAAAAAGCAAGATGAGAGAGAGAGGGAGAGAACAGGAAATAACAAGAAGAGAGAGGGAGATGGCGAGAACTGGAAAAAGCAAGAAGAGGGAGGGAGAGAACAGGAAAAAGCAAGAAGAAGAGAAAGGGAGAGAACAGGAAAAAGCATGAAGGAGAGAAAGGGAGAGAACAGGAAAAAGCAAGAAGAAGAGAGAGGGAGAGAACAGGAAAAAGCTAGAAGAAGAGAGAGGGAGAGAGAACAGGAAAAAGCAAGAAGAGAGAGAGGGAGAGAACATGAAAAAGCTAGAAGAAGAGAGAGAGGGAGAGAACAGGAAAAAGCAAGAAGAGAGAGAGAGAGAACAGGAAAAAGCAAGAAGAAGAGAGAGGGAGAGAACAGGAAAAAGCAAGACGAGAGAGAGAGGGAGAGAACAGGAAATAACAAGAAGAGAGAGGGAGATGGCGAGAACTGGAAAAAGCAAGAAGAGGGAGGGAGAGAACAGGAAAAAGCAAGAAGAAGAGAGGGAGAGAAGAGGAAAAAGCAAGAAGAAGAGAGAGGGAGAGAACAGGAAAAAGCAAGAAGTAGAGAGCGGGAGAGAACAGGAAAAAGCAAGAAGAAGAGAGAGGGAGAGAACAGGAAAAAGCAAGATGAGAGAGAGAGGGAGAGAACAGGAAATAACAAGAAGAGAGAGGGAGATGGCGAGAACTGGAAAAAGCAAGAGGAGGGAGGGAGAGAACAGGAAAAAGCAAGAAGAAGAGAGGGAGAGAGAGGGGGGAACAGGAAAAAGCAAGAAGAAGAGAGCGGGAGAGAACAGGAAAAAGCAAGAACAGAGAGAGAGAGAGAGAGAACAGGAAAAAGCAAGAAGAAGAGAGAGGGAGAGAACAGGAAAAAGCAAGACGAGAGAGAGAGGGAGAGAACAGGAAATAACAAGAAGAGAGAGAGAGAGAGAACAGGAAAAAGCAAGAAGAAGAGAGAGGGAGAGAACAGGAAAAAGCAAGAAGAAGAGAGAGGGAGAAAACAGGAAAAGCATGAAGGAGAGAGAGGGAGAGAACAGGAAAAAGCAAGAGGAAGAGAAAGGGAGAGAACAGGAAAAAGCAAGAAGAAGAGAAAGGGAGAGAACAGGAAAAAGCATGATGGAGAGAAAGGGAGAGAACAGGAAAAAGCAAGAAGAAGAGAGAGGGAGAGAACAGGAAAAAGCAAGACGAGAGAGAGAGAGGGAGAGAACAGGAAATAACAAGAAGAGAGAGAGATGGAGAGAACTGGAAAAAGCAAGAAGAGGGAGGGAGAGAACAGGAAAAAGCAAGCAAGAAGAGAGAGGGAGAGAACAGGAAAAAGCAAGAAGAAGAGAGAGGTAGAGAACAGGAAAAAGCATGAAGGAGAGAGAGGGAGAGAACAGGAAAAAGCAAGAAGAAGAGAAAGGGAGAGAACAGGAAAAAGCAAGAAGAAGAGAAAGGGAGAGAACAGGAAAAAGCATGAAGGAGAGAAAGGGAGAGAACAGGAAAAAGCAAGAAGAAGAGAGAGGGAGAGAACAGGAAAAAGCTAGAAGAAGAGAGAGGGAGAGAGAACAGGAAAAAGCAAGAAGAGAGAGAGGGAGAGAACATGAAAAAGCTAGAAGAAGAGAGAGAGGGAGAGAACAGGAAAAAGCAAGAAGAGAGAGAGAGAGAACAGGAAAAAGCAAGAAGAAGAGAGAGGGAGAGAACAGGAAAAAGCAAGACGAGAGAGAGAGAGGGAGAGAACAGGAAATAACAAGAAGAGAGAGGGAGATGGCGAGAACTGGAAAAAGCAAGAAGAGGGAGGGAGAGAACAGGAAAAAGCAAGAAGAAGAGAGGGAGAGAAGAGGAAAAGCAAGAAGAAGAGAGAGGAGAGAACAGGAAAAAGCAAGAAGTAGAGAGCGGGGAGAGAACAGGAAAAAGCAAGAAGAAGAAGGAGAGAAAGGGAGAGAACAGGAAAAAGCAAGAAGAAGAGAGAGGGAGAGAACAGGAAAAAGCAAGAAGAAGAGAAGGGAGAGAACAGGAAAAAGCATGAAGGAGAGAAAGGGAGAGAACAGAAAAAGCAAGAAGAAGTGAGAGGGAGAGAACAGGAAAAAGCTAGAAGAAGAGAGAGGGAGAGAGAACAGGAAAAAGAAAGAAGAGAGAGAGGGAGAGAACATGAAAAAGCAAGAAGAAGAGAGAGGGAGAGAACAGGAAAAAGCAAGAAGAGAGAGAGAGAGAGAACAGGAAAAAGCAAGAAGAAGAGAGAGGGAGAGAACAGGAAAAAGCAAGATGAGAGAGAGAGGGAGAGAACAGGAAATAACAAGAAGAGAGAGGGAGATGGCGAGAACTGGAAAAAGCAAGAAGAGGGAGGGAGAGAACAGGAAAAAGCAAGAAGAAGAGAGGGGAGAGAGAGGGGGAACAGGAAAAAGCAAGAAGAAGAGAGAGGGAGAGAACAGGAAAAAGCAAGAAGAAGAGAGAGGGAGAGAACAGTAAAAAGCAAGACGAGAGAGAGAGAGAGAGAGAACAGGAAAAAGCAAGAAGAGAGAGAACCAGAGAACAGGAAAAAGCAAGACGAGAGAGAGAGAGAGGGAGAGAACAGGAAATAACAAGAAGAGAGGGAGAGATGGAGAGAACTGGAAAAAGCAAGAAGAGGGAGGGAGAGAAAAGGAAAAAGCAAGAAGAGGGAGGGAGAGAACAGGAAAAAGCAAGAAGAAGAGAAAGGGAGAGAACAGGGAAAAGCATGAAGGAGAGAAAGGGAGAGAACAGGAAAAAGCATGAAGAAGAGGGAGAGAACAGGAAAAAGCTAGAAGAAGAGGGAGAGAACAGGAAAAAGCAAGAAGAAGAGAAAGGGAGAGAACAGGAAAAAGCAAGAAGAGAGAGAGAGAGAGAGAGAGAACAGGAAAAAGCAAGAAGAGAGAGAACCAGAGAACAGGAAAAAGCAAGACGAGAGAGAGAGAGAGGGAGAGAACAGGAAATAACAAGAAGAGAGGGAGAGATGGAGAGAACTGGAAAAAGCAAGAAGAGGGAGGGAGAGAACAGGAAAATGCAAGAAGAAGAGGGAGAGAACAGGAAAAAGCAAGAAGAAGAGAAAGGGAGAGAACAGGAAAAAGCATGAAGAAGAGGGAGAGAACAGGAAAAAGCAAGAAGAAGAGAAAGGGAGAGAACAGGAAAAAGCATGAAGGAGAGAAAGGGAGAGAACAGGAAAAAGCATGAAGAAGAGGGAGAGAACAGGAAAAAGCAAGAAGAAGAGAAAGGGAGAGAACAGGAAAAAGCATGAAGGAGAGAAAGGGAGAGAACAGGAAAAAAGCAAGAAGAAGAGAGAGGGAGAGAACAGGAAAAAGCATGAAGGAGAGAAAGGGAGAGAACAGGAAAAAGCAAGAAGAAGAGGGAGAGAACAGGAAAAAGCATGAAGGAGAGAGAGGGAGAGAACAGGAAAAAGCAAGAAGAAGAGAAAGGGAGAGAACAGGAAAAAGCAAGAAGAAGAGAAAGGGAGAGAACAGGAAAAAGCAAGAAGAAGAGAGAGAGAGAGAACAGGAAAAAGCATGAAGGAGAGAAAGGGAGAGAACAGGAAAAAGCAAGACGAGAGAGAGAGAGGGAGAGAACAGGAAATAACAAGAAGAGAGAGAGAGAGAGAGAGAGAGAGAGAACAGGAAAAAGCAAGAAGAAGAGAGAGGGAGATAACAGGAAAAAGCAAGAAGAAGAGAGAGGGAGAGAACAGGAAAAAGCAAGAAGAAGAGAGAGGGAGAGAACAGGAAAAAGCTAGACGAGAGAGAGAGGGAGAGAACAGGAAATAACAAGAAGAGAGAGGGAGATGGCGAGAACAGGAAAAAGCAAGAAGAAGAGAGCGGGAGAGAACAGGAAAAAGCAAGAAGAAGAAGGAGAGAGAGGGAGGGAACAGGAAAAAGCAAGAATAAGAGAGAGAGAGGGAGAGAGAACAGGAAAAAGAAAGAAGAGAGGGGGAGGGAGAGAACAGGAAAAAGCAAGAAGAGAGAGAGAGAGAACAGGAAATAGCAAGAAGAAGAGGGTGGGAGAGAACAGGAAAAAGCAAGAGGAGAGAGAGAAAGAACTGGAAAAAGCAAGACGAGAGAGAGAGGGAGAGAACAGGAAAAAGCAAGAAGAAGAGAGAGGGAGAGAACAGGAAAAAGCAAGAAGAGAGGGAGAGAGAACTGGAAAAAGCAAGACGAGAGAGAGAGGGAGAGAACAGGAAAAATCAAGAAGAGAGAGAGAGAGAGAGAGAGAGAGAGAGAGAGAACAGGAAAAAGCAAGAAGAAGAGAGAGGGAGAGAACAGGAAAAAGCAAGACGAGAGAGAGAGAGGAGAGAACAGGAAAAAGCAAGAAGAGAGAGAGAGAGAGAGAACAGGAAAAAGCAAGAAGAAGAGAGAGAACGAGAGAACAGGAAAAAGCAAGACGAGAAAGAGAGAGAGGGAGAGAACGGGAAATAACAAGAAGAGAGAGAGAGATGGAGAGAACTGGAAAAAGCAAGAAGAGGGAGGGAGAGAACAGGAAAAAGCAAGAAGAAGAGAGAGGGAGAGAACAGGAAATAACAAGAAGACGAGAAAGGGAGAGAACAGGGAAAAGCATGAAGGAGAGAAAGGGAGAGAACAGGAAAAAGCAAGAAGAAGAGAAAGGGAGAGAAAAGGAAAAAAGCATGAAGGAGAGAAAGGGAGAGAACAGGAAAAAAGCATGAAGGAGAGAAAGGGAGAGAACAGGAAAAAGCAAGAAGAAGAGGGAGAGAACAGGAAAAAACATGAAGGAGAGAGAGGGAGAGAACAGGAAAAAGCAAGACGAGAGAGAGAGGGAGAGAACAGGAAATAACAAGAAGAGAGAGGGAGATGGCGAGAACTGGAAAAAGCAAGAAGAGGGAGGGAGAGAACAGGAAAAAGCAAGAAGAAGAGAGGGAGAGAGAGGGGGGGAACAGGAAAAAGCAAGAAGAAGAGAGCGGGAGAGAACAGGAAAAAGCAAGAAGAAGAAGGAGAGAGAGGGAGGGAACAGGAAAAAGCAAGAATAAGAGAGAGAGAGGGAGAGAACGGGAAAAAGCAAGAAGAAGAAGGAGAGAGAGGGAGGGAACAGGAAAAAGCAAGAATAAGAGAGAGAGAGGGAGAGAACGGGAAAAAGCAAGAAGAAGAAGGAGAGAGGGAGGGAACAGGAAAAAGCAAGAATAAGAGAGAGAGGGAGAGAGAACAGGAAAAAGAAAGAAGAGAGGGGGAGGGAGAGAACAGGAAAAAGCAAGAAGAGAGAGCGAGAGAGAGAGAGAGAGAGAACAGGAAATAGCAAGAAGAAGAGAGAGGGAGAGAACAGGAAAAAGCAAGAAGAGAGAGAGAGAACAGGAAAAAGCAAGAAGAAGAGAGAGGGAGAGAACAGGAAAAAGCAAGACGAGAGAGAGAGGGAGAGAACAGGAAAAATCAAGAAGAGAGAGAGAGAGAGAGAGAACAGGAAAAAGCAAGAAGAAGAGAGAGGGAGAGAACAGGAAAAAGCAAGACGAGAGAGAGAGAGGGAGAGAACAGGAAAAAGCAAGAAGAGAGAGAACAGGAAAAAGCAAGAAGAAGAGAGAGGGAGAGAACAGGAAAAAGCAAGACGAGAGAGAGAGAGGGAGAGAACAGGAAAAAGCAAGAAGAGAGAGAGAGAGAGAGAGAACAGGAAAAAGCAAGAAGAAGAGAGAGAACGAGAGAACAGGAAAAAGCAAGACGAGAGAGAGAGAGAGGAAGAGAACAGGAAATAACAAGAAGAGAGAGAGAGATGGAGAGAACTGGAAAAAGCAAGAAGAGGGAGGGAGAGAACAGGAAAAAGCAAGAAGAAGAGAGAGGGAGAGAACAGGAAAAAGCAAGAAGAAGAAGGAGAGAGAGGGAGGGAACAGGAAAAAGCAAGAATAAGAGAGAGAGAGGGAGAGAACAGGAAAAAGCATGAAGAGAGAGAGAGGGAAAGAACAGGAAAAAGCAAGAAGAGAGAGAGAGGGAAAGAACAGGAAAAAGCAAGAAGAGAGAGAGAGAACAGGAAATAGCAAGAAGAAGAGGGAGGGAAAGAACAGGAAAAAGCAAGAAGAGAGAGAGAGGGAAAGAACAGGAAAAAGCAAGAAGAGAGAGAGAGGGAGAGAACAGGAAAAAGCAAGAAGAGAGAGAGAGAGAGAGAACAGGAAAAAGCAAGAAGAAGAGAGAGGGAGAGAACAGGAAAAAGCAAGACGAGAGAGAGGGAGGGAGAGAACAAGAAAAAGCAAGGAGAGAGAGAGAACAGGAAAAAGCAAGAAGAAGAGAGAGGGAGAGAACAGGAAAAAGCAAGACGAGAGAGAGAGATGGAGAGAACTGGAAAAAGCAAGAAGAGGGAGGGAGAGAACATGAAAAAGCAAGAAGAAGAGAGAAGGAGAGAACAGGAAATAACAAGAAGAAGAGAAAGGGAGAGAACAGGGAAAAGCATGAAGGAGAGAGAGGGAGAGAACAGGAAAAAGCATGAAGGAGAGAAAGGGAGAGAACAGGAAAAAGCAAGAAGAAGAGAAAGGGAGAGAACAGGAAAAAGCAAGAAGAAGAGAGAGGGAGAGAACAGGAAAAAGCTAGAAGAAGAGAGAGGGAGAGAGAACAGGAAAAAGCAAGAAGAGAGAGAGAGGGAGAGAACAGGAAAAATCAAGAGAGAGAGAGAGAGAGAGAACAGGAAAAAGCAAGAAGAAAGAGAGGAGAGAACAGGAAAAAGCAAGACGAGAGAGAGAGAGGAGAGAACAGGAAAAAGCAAAAGAGAGAGAGAGAGAACAGGAAAAAGCAAGAAGAAGAGAGAGGGAGAGAACAGGAAAAAGCAAGACGTGTGAGAGAGAGGGAGAGAACAGGAAAAAGCAAGAGAGAGAGAGAGAGAGAGAACAGGAAAAAGCAAAGAGAGAGAGAGAGAGAACAGGAAAAATCAAGAAGAAGAGAGAGGGAGCGAACAGGAAAAAGCAAGAAGGAGAGAAAGGGAGAGAACAGGAAAAAGCATGAAGGGAGAGAGAGGGAGAGAACAGGAAAAAGCATGAAGGAGAGAAAGGGAGAGAACAGGAAAAAGCAAGAAGGAGAGAAAGGGAGAGAACAGGAAAAAGCATGAAGGAGAGAGAGGGAGAGAACAGGAAAAAGCATGAAGGAGAGAAAGGGAGAGAACAGGAAAAAGCAAGAAGAAGAGAAAGGGAGAGAACAGGAAAAAGCATGAAGGAGAGAAAGGGAGAGAACAGGAAAAAGCATGAAGGAGAGAGAGGGAGAGAACAGGAAAAAGCATGAAGGAGAGAGGGAGAGAACAGGAAAAAGCAAGAAGAAGAGAGAGGGAGAGAACAGGAAAAAGCTAGAAGAAGAGAAAGGGAGAGAACAGGAAAAAGCATGAAGGAGAGAAAGGGAGAGAACAGGAAAAAGCAAGAAGAAGAGAGAGGGAGAGAACAGGAAAAAGCTAGAAGACGAGAGAGGGAGAGAGAACAGGAAAAAGCAAGATGAGAGAGAGGGAGAGAACAGGAAATAACAAGAAGAGAGAGGGAGATGGCGAGAACTGGAAAAAGCAAGAAGACGAGGGAGAGAACAGGAAAAAGCAAGAAGAAGAGAGAGAGAACAGGAAAAAGCAAGAAGAAGAGAGAGGGAGAGAACAGGAAAAAGCTAGAAGAAGAGAGGGAGAGAGAACAGGAAAAAGCAAGAAGAGAGAGAGGGAGAGAACATGAAAAAGCAAGAAGAAGAGAGAGAGGGAGAGAACAGGAAAAAGCAAGAAGAGAGAGAGAGAGAACAGGAAAAAGCAAGAAGAAGAGAGAGGGAGAGAACAGGAAAAAGCAAGACGAGAGAGAGAGGGAGAGAACAGGAAATAACAAGAAGAGAGAGGGAGATGGCGAGAACTGGAAAAAGCAAGAAGAGGGAGGGAGAGAACAGGAAAAAGCAAGAAGAAGAGAGGGAGAGAAGAGGAAAAAGCAAGAAGAAGAGAGAGGGAGAGAACAGGAAAAAGCAAGAAGAAGAGAGCGGGAGAGAACAGGAAAAAGCAAGAAGAAGAGAGAGGGAGAGAACAGGAAAAAGCAAGATGAGAGAGAGGGAGAGAACAGGAAATAACAAGAAGAGAGAGGGAGATGGCGAGAACTGGAAAAAGCAAGAAGAGGGAGGGAGAGAACAGGAAAAAGCAAGAAGAAGAGAGGGAGAGAGAGGGGGAACAGGAAAAAGCAAGAAGAAGAGAGCGGGAGAGAACAGGAAAAAGCAAGAACAGAGAGAGAGAGAGAGAACAGGAAAAAGCAAGAAGAAGAGAGAGGGAGAGAACAGGAAAAAGCAAGACGAGAGAGAGAGGGAGAGAACAGGAAATAACAAGAAGAGAGAGAGAGAGAGAACAGGAAAAAGCAAGAAGAAGAGAGAGGGAGAGAACAGGAAAAAGCAAGAAGAAGAGAGAGGGAGAAAACAGGAAAAGCATGAAGGAGAGAGAGGGAGAGAACAGGAAAAAGCAAGAGGAAGAGAAAGGGAGAGAACAGGAAAAAGCAAGAAGAAGAGAAAGGGAGAGAACAGGAAAAAGCATGATGGAGAGAAAGGGAGAGAACAGGAAAAAGCAAGAAGAAGAGAGAGGGAGAGAACAGGAAAAAGCAAGACGAGAGAGAGAGAGGGAGAGAACAGGAAATAACAAGAAGAGAGAGAGATGGAGAGAACTGGAAAAAGCAAGAAGAGGGAGGGAGAGAACAGGAAAAAGCAAGAAGAAGAGAGAGGGAGAGAACAGGAAAAAGCAAGAAGAAGAGAGAGGTAGAGAACAGGAAAAAGCATGAAGGAGAGAGAGGGAGAGAACAGGAAAAAGCAAGAAGAAGAGAAAGGGAGAGAACAGGAAAAAGCAAGAAGAAGAGAAAGGGAGAGAACAGGAAAAAGCATGAAGGAGAGAAAGGGAGAGAACAGGAAAAAGCAAGAAGAAGAGAGAGGGAGAGAACAGGAAAAAGCTAGAAGAAAGAGAGGAGAGAGAACAGGAAAAAGCAAGAAGAGAGAGAGGGAGAGAACATGAAAAAGCTAGAAGAAGAGAGAGAGGGAGAGAACAGGAAAAAGCAAGAAGAGAGAGAGAGAGAACAGGAAAAAGCAAGAAGAAGAGAGAGGGAGAGAACAGGAAAAAGCAAGACGAGAGAGAGAGGGAGAGAACAGGAAATAACAAGAAGAGAGAGGGAGATGGCGAGAACTGGAAAAAGCAAGAAGAGGGAGGGAGAGAACAGGAAAAAGCAAGAAGAAGAGAGGGAGAGAAGAGGAAAAAGCAAGAAGAAGAGAGAGGGAGAGAACAGGAAAAAGCAAGAAGTAGAGAGCGGGAGAGAACAGGAAAAAGCAAGAAGAAGAAGGAGAGAAAGGGAGAGAACAGGAAAAAGCAAGAAGAAGAGAGAGGGAGAGAACAGGAAAAAGCAAGAAGAAGAGAAGGGAGAGAACAGGAAAAAGCATGAAGGAGAGAAAGGGAGAGAACAGAAAAAGCAAGAAGAAGTGAGAGGGAGAGAACAGGAAAAAGCTAGAAGAAGAGAGAGGGAGGGAGAGAACAGGAAAAAGAAAGAAGAGAGCGAGGGAGAGAACAGGAAAAAGCAAGAAGAAGAGAGAGGGAGAGAACAGGAAAAAGCAAGAAGAGAGAGAGAGAGAACAGGAAAAAGCAAGAAGAAGAGAGAGGGAGAGAACAGGAAAAAGCAAGATGAGAGAGAGAGGGAGAGAACAGGAAATAACAAGAAGAGAGAGGGAGATGGCGAGAACTGGAAAAAGCAAGAAGAGGGAGGGAGAGAACAGGAAAAAGCAAGAAGAAGAGAGGGAGAGAGAGGGGGGAACAGGAAAAAGCAAGAAGAAGAGAGAGGGAGAGAACAGGAAAAAGCAAGAAGAAGAGAGAGGGAGAGAACAGTAAAAAGCAAGACGAGAGAGAGAGAGAGAGAGAGAACAGGAAAAAGCAAGAAGAGAGAGAACCAGAGAACAGGAAAAAGCAAGACGAGAGAGAGAGAGAGGGAGAGAACAGGAAATAACAAGAAGAGAGGGAGAGATGGAGAGAACTGGAAAAAGCAAGAAGAGGGAGGGAGAGAAAAGGAAAAAGCAAGAAGAGGGAGGGAGAGAACAGGAAAAAGCAAGAAGAAGAGAAAGGGAGAGAACAGGGAAAAGCATGAAGGAGAGAAAGGGAGAGAACAGGAAAAAGCATGAAGAAGAGGGAGAGAACAGGAAAAAGCTAGAAGAAGAGGAGAGAACAGGAAAAAGCAAGAAGAAGAGAAAGGGAGAGAACAGGAAAAAGCAAGAGAGAGAGAGAGAGAGAGAACAGGAAAAAGCAAGAAGAGAGAGAACCAGAGAACAGGAAAAAGCAAGACGAGAGAGAGAGAGAGGGAGAGAACAGGAAATAACAAGAAGAGAGGGAGAGATGGAGAGAACTGGAAAAAGCAAGAAGAGGGAGGAGAGAACAGGAAAATGCAAGAAGAAGAGGGAGAGAACAGGAAAAAGCAAGAAGAAGAGAAAGGGAGAGAACAGGAAAAAGCATGAAGAAGAGGGAGAGAACAGGAAAAAGCAAGAAGAAGAGAAAGGGAGAGAACAGGAAAAAGCATGAAGGAGAGAAAGGAGAGAACAGGAAAAAGCATGAAGAAGAGGAGAGAACAGGAAAAAGCAAGAAGAAGAGAAAGGGAGAGAACAGGAAAAAGCATGAAGGAGAGAAAGGGAGAGAACAGGAAAAAAGCAAGAAGAAGAGAGGGAGAGAACAGGAAAAAGCATGAAGGAGAGAAAGGGAGAGAACAGGAAAAAGCAAGAAGAAGAGGGAGAGAACAGGAAAAAGCATGAAGGAGAGAGAGGGAGAGAACAGGAAAAAGCAAGAAGAAGAGAAAGGGAGAGAACAGGAAAAAGCAAGAAGAAGAGAAAGGAGAGAACAGGAAAAAGCAAGAAGAAGAGAGAGAACAGAACAGGAAAAAGCATGAAGGAGAGAAAGGGAGAGAACAGGAAAAAGCAAGACGAGAGAGAGAGAGGGAGAGAACAGGAAATAACAAGAAGAGAGAGAGAGAGAGAGAGAGAGAGAACAGGAAAAAGCAAGAAGAAGAGAGAGGGAGATAACAGGAAAAAGCAAGAAGAAGAGAGAGGGAGAGAACAGGAAAAAGCAAGAAGAAGAGAGAGGGAGAGAACAGGAAAAAGCTAGACGAGAGAGAGAGGGAGAGAACAGGAAATAACAAGAAGAGAGAGGGAGATGGCGAGAACAGGAAAAAGCAAGAAGAAGAGAGCGGGAGAGAACAGGAAAAAGCAAGAAGAAGAAGGAGAGAGAGGGAGGGAACAGGAAAAAGCAAGAATAAGAGAGAGAGAGGAGAGAGAACAGGAAAAAGAAAGAAGAGAGGGGAGGGAGAGAACAGGAAAAAGCAAGAAGAGAGAGAGAGAGAACAGGAAATAGCAAGAAGAAGAGGGTGGGAGAGAACAGGAAAAAGCAAGAGGAGAGAGAGAAAGAACTGGAAAAAGCAAGACGAGAGAGAGAGGGGAGAGAACAGGAAAAAGCAAGAAGAAGAGAGAGGGAGAGAACAGGAAAAAGCAAGAAGAGAGGGAGAGAGAACTGGAAAAAGCAAGACGAGAGAGAGAGGGAGAGAACAGGAAAAATCAAGAAGAGAGAGAGAGAGAGAGAGAGAGAGAGAGAGAACAGGAAAAAGCAAGAAGAAGAGAGAGGGAGAGAACAGGAAAAAGCAAGACGAGAGAGAGAGAGGGAGAGAACAGGAAAAAGCAAGAAGAGAGAGAGAGAGAGAGAACAGGAAAAAGCAAGAAGAAGAGAGAGAACGAGAGAACAGGAAAAAGCAAGACGAGAAAGAGAGAGGGAGAGAACGGGAAATAACAAGAAGAGAGAGAGAGATGGAGAGAACTGGAAAAAGCAAGAAGAGGGAGGGAGAGAACAGGAAAAAGCAAGAAGAAGAGAGAGGGAGAGAACAGGAAATAACAAGAAGACGAGAAAGGGAGAGAACAGGGAAAAGCATGAAGGAGAGAAAGGGAGAGAACAGGAAAAAGCAAGAAGAAGAGAAAGGGAGAGAAAAGGAAAAAAGCATGAAGGAGAGAAAGGGAGAGAACAGGAAAAAAGCATGAAGGAGAGAAAGGGAGAGAACAGGAAAAAGCAAGAAGAAGAGGGAGAGAACAGGAAAAAACATGAAGGAGAGAGAGGGAGAGAACAGGAAAAAGCAAGACGAGAGAGAGAGGGAGAGAACAGGAAATAACAAGAAGAGAGAGGGAGATGGCGAGAACTGGAAAAAGCAAAGAAGAGGGAGGGAGAGAACAGGAAAAAGCAAGAAGAAGAGAGGGAGAGAGAGGGGGGAACAGGAAAAAGCAAGAAGAAGAGAGCGGGAGAGAACAGGAAAAAGCAAGAAGAAGAAGGAGAGAGAGGGAGGGAACAGGAAAAAGCAAGAATAAGAGAGAGAGAGGGAGAGAACGGGAAAAAGCAAGAAGAAGAAGGAGAGAGAGGGAGGGAACAGGAAAAAGCAAGAATAAGAGAGAGAGAGGGAGAGAACGGGAAAAAGCAAGAAGAAGAAGGAGAGAGAGGGAGGGAACAGGAAAAAGCAAGAATAAGAGAGAGAGAGGGAGAGAGAACAGGAAAAAGAAAGAAGAGAGGGGGAGGGAGAGAACAGGAAAAAGCAAGAAGAGAGAGCGAGAGAGAGAGAGAGAGAGAACAGGAAATAGCAAGAAGAAGAGAGAGGGAGAGAACAGGAAAAAGCAAGAAGAGAGAGAGAGAACAGGAAAAAGCAAGAAGAAGAGAGAGGGAGAGAACAGGAAAAAGCAAGACGAGAGAGAGAGGGAGAGAACAGGAAAAATCAAGAAGAGAGAGAGAGAGAGAGAGAACAGGAAAAAGCAAGAAGAAGAGAGAGGGAGAGAACAGGAAAAAGCAAGACGAGAGAGAGAGAGAGAGGGAGAGAACAGGAAAAAGCAAGAAGAGAGAGAACAGGAAAAAGCAAGAAGAAGAGAGAGGGAGAGAACAGGAAAAAGCAAGACGAGAGAGAGAGAGGGAGAGAACAGGAAAAAGCAAGAAGAGAGAGAGAGAGAGAGAACAGGAAAAAGCAAGAAGAAGAGAGAGAACGAGAGAACAGGAAAAAGCAAGACGAGAGAGAGAGAGAGGAAGAGAACAGGAAATAACAAGAAGAGAGAGAGAGATGGAGAGAACTGGAAAAAGCAAGAAGAGGGAGGGAGAGAACAGGAAAAAGCAAGAAGAAGAGGGAGAGAACAGGAAAAAGCAAGAAGAAGAAGGAGAGAGAGGGAGGGAACAGGAAAAAGCAAGAATAAGAGAGAGAGAGGGAGAGAACAGGAAAAAGCATGAAGAAGAAGGAGAGAGAGGGAGGGAACAGGAAAAAGCAAGAATAAGAGAGAGAGAGGGAGAGAACAGGAAAAAGCAAGAAGAGAGAGAGAGAGAACAGGAAATAGCAAGAAGAAGAGGGTGGGAGAGAACAGGAAAAAGCAAGAGGAGAGAGAGAGAGAACTGGAAAAAGCAAGACGAGAGAGAGAGGGAGAGAACAGGAAAAATCAAGAAGAGAGAGAGAGAGAGAGAGAACAGGAAAAAGCAAGAAGAAGAGAGAGGGAGAGAACAGGAAAAAGCAAGACGAGAGAGAGGGAGGGAGAGAACAAGAAAAAGCAAGGAGAGAGAGAGAACAGGAAAAAGCAAGAAGAAGAGAGAGGGAGAGAACAGGAAAAAGCAAGACGAGAGAGAGAGATGGAGAGAACTGGAAAAAGCAAGAAGAGGGAGGGAGAGAACATGAAAAAGCAAGAAGAAGAGAGAAGGAGAGAACAGGAAATAACAAGAAGAAGAGAAAGGGAGAGAACAGGGAAAAGCATGAAGGAGAGAGAGGGAGAGAACAGGAAAAAGCATGAAGGAGAGAAAGGGAGAGAACAGGAAAAAGCAAGAAGAAGAGAAAGGGAGCGAACAGGAAAAAGCATGAAGGAGAGAAAGGGAGAGAACAGGAAAAAGCATGAAGGAGAGAGAGGGAGAGAACAGGAAAAAGCATGAAGGAGAGAAAGGGAGAGAACAGGAAAAAGCAAGAAGAAGAGAAAGGTAGAGAACAGGAAAAAGCAAGACGAGACAGAGAGGGAGAGAACAGGAAATAACAAGAAGAGAGAGAGATGGAGAGAACTGGAAAAAGCAAGAAGAAGAGAGAGGGAGAGAACAGGAAAAAGCAAGACGAGAGAGAGAGAGAGAGGGAGAGAACAGGAAATAACAAGAAGAGAGATGGAGAGAACTGGAAAAAGCAAGAAGAGAGAGGGAGAGAACAGGAAAAAGCAAGAAGAAGAGAGAGGGAAAGAACAGGAAGAGGCAAGAAGAGAGAGGGGGAGAGAACAGGAAAAAGCATGAAGGAGAGAGAGGGGAAGAGAACAGGAAAAAGCAAGAAGAAGAGAGAGGGAAAGAACAGGAAGAGGCAAGAAGAGAGAGGGGGGAGAACAGGAAAAAGCATGAAGGAGAGAGAGGGGAAGAGAACAGGAAAAAGCAAGAAGAAGAGAGAGGGAGAGAACAGGAAAAAGCAAGAAGAAGAGAGAGGGAGAGAACAGGAAAAAGCAAGACGAGAGAGAGAGAGGGAGAGAACAGGAAAAAGCAAGAAGAGAGAGAGAGAGAGAGAGAGAACAGGAAAAAGCAAGAAGAAGAGAAAGGGAGAGAACAGGAAAAAGCAAGAAGAAGAGAAAGGGAGAGAACAGGAAAAAGAATGAAGGAGAGAAAGGGAGAGAACAGGAAAAAAGCAAGAAGAAGAGAGAGGGAGAGAACAGGAAAAAGCAAGAAGAAGAGAAAGGGAGAGAACAGGAAAAAGCAAGAAGAAGAGAGAGAGAGAGAACAGGAAAAAGCAAGACGAGAGAGAGAGAGAACAGGAAATAACAAGAAGAGAGAGAGAGAGATGGAGAGAACTGGAAAATGCAAGAAAAAGAGAGAGGGAGAGAACAGGAAAAAGCAAGACGAGAGAGAGAGAGAGAGAGAGAACAGGAAAAAGCAAGAAGAAGAGAGAGGGAGAGAACAGGAAAAAGCAAGACGAGAGAGGGAGAGAACAGGAAATAACAAGAAGAGAGATGGAGAGAACTGGAAAAAGCAAGAAGAGGGAGGGAGAGAACAGGAAAAAGCAAGACGAGAGAGAGAGAGGGAGAGAACAGGAAAAAGCATGAAGGAGAGAGAGGGGAAGAGAACAGGAAAAAGCAAGAAGAAGAGAGAGGGAGAGAACAGGAAAAAGCAAGACGAGAGAGAGAGAGGGAGAGAACAGGAAAAAGCAAGAAGAAGAGAGAGGGAGAGAACAGGAAAAAGCAAAGAAGAGAGAGGGAGAGAACAGGAAAAAGCAAGACGAGAGAGAGAGAGGGAGAGAACAGGAAAAAGCAAGAAGAGAGAGAGAGAGAACAGGAAAAAGCAAGAAGAAGAGAAAGGGAGAGAACAGGAAAAAGCAAGAAGAAGAGAAAGGGAGAGAACAGGAAAAAGCAAGAAGAGAGAGAGAGAGAACAGGAAAAAGCATGAAGGAGAGAAAGGGAGAGAACAGGAAAAAAGCAAGAAGAAGAGAGAGGGAGAGAACAGGAAAAAGCAAGAAGGAGAGAGAGGGGAAGAGAACAGGAAAAAGCAAGAAGAAGAGAGAGGGAAAGAACAGGAAGAGGCAAGAAGAGAGAGGGGGAGAGAACAGGAAAAAGCATGAAGGAGAGAGAGGGGAAGAGAACAGGAAAAAGCAAGAAGAAGAGAGAGGGAGAGAACAGGAAAAAGCAAGACGAGAGAGAGAGAGGGAGAGAACAGGAAAAAGCAAGAAGAAGAGAGAGGGAGAGAACAGGAAAAAGCAAGAAGAAGAGAGAGGGAGAGAACAGGAAAAAGCAAGACGAGAGAGAGAGAGGGAGAGAACAGGAAAAAGCAAGAAGAGAGAGAGAGAGAGAACAGGAAAAAGCAAGAAGAAGAGAAAGGGAGAGAACAGGAAAAAGCAAGAAGAAGAGAAAGGGAGAGAACAGGAAAAAGCAAGAAGAAGAGAGAGAGAGAGAACAGGAAAAAGCATGAAGGAGAGAAAGGGAGAGAACAGGAAAAAAGCAAGAAGAAGAGAGAGGGAGAGAACAGGAAAAAGCAAGAAGAAGAGAAAGGGAGAGAACAGGAAAAAGCAAGAAGAAGAGAGAGAGAGAGAACAGGAAAAAGCAAGACGAGAGAGAGAGAGAACAGGAAATAACAAGAAGAGAGAGAGAGAGATGGAGAGAACTGGAAAATGCAAGAAAAAGAGAGAGGGAGAGAACAGGAAAAAGCAAGACGAGAGAGAGAGAGAGAGAACAGGAAAAAGCAAGAAGAAGAGAGAGGGAGAGAACAGGAAAAAGCAAGACGAGAGAGAGAGAGGGAGAGAACAGGAAATAACAAGAAGAGAGATGGAGAGAACTGGAAAAAGCAAGAAGAGGGAGGGAGAGAACAGGAAAAAGCAAGAAGAAGAGAGAGGGAAAGAACAGGAAGAGGCAAGAAGATGAGAGAGGGAGAGAACAGGAAAAAGCATGAAGGAGAGAGAGGGGGAGAGAACAGGAAAAAGCATGAAGGAGAGAGAGGGGAAGAGAACAGGAAAAAGCAAGAAGTAGAGAGAGGGAGAGAACAGGAAAAAGCATGAAGGAGAGAAAGGGAGAGAACAGGAAAAAGCATGAAGGAGAGAGAGGGGGAGAGAACAGGAAAAAGCAAGAAGAAGAGAAAGGGAGAGAACAGGAAAAAGCATGAAGGAGAGAGAGAGAGAGAACAGGAAAAAGCATGAAGGAGAGAGAGGGAGAGAACAGGAAAAAGCATGAAGGAGAGAGAGGGAGAGAACAGGAAAAAGCAAGAAGAAGAGAAAGGGAGAGAACAGGAAAAAGCATGAAGGAGAGAGAGGGGGAGAGAACAGGAAAAAGCAAGAAGAAGAGAAAGGGAGAGAACAGGAAAAAGCAAGAAGAAGAGAAAGGGAGAGAACAGGAAAAAGCATGAAGGAGAGAGAGGGGTAGAGAACAGGAAAAAAGCTAGAAGGAGAGAGAGGGAACAGGAAAATGCAAGAAGAAGAGAGATGGAGAGAACAGGAAAAAGAAAGAAGAGAGAGAGGGAGAGAACAGGAAAAAGCAAGAAGAATAGAGAGAGAGAACAGGAAAAAGCAAGAAGAAGAGAGAGGGAGAGAACAGGAAAAAGCAAGACGAGAGAGAGAGAGGGAGAGAACAGGAAAAAGCAAGAAGAAGAGAGAGGGAGAGAACAGGAAAAAGCAAGACGAGAGAGAGAGAGGGAGAGAACAGGAAAAAGCATGAAGGAGAGAGAGGGGAAGAGAACAGGAAAAAGCAAGAAGAAGAGAGAGGGAGAGAACAGGAAAAAGCAAGAAGAGAGAGGGGGAGAGAACAGGAAAAAGCATGAAGGAGAGAGAGGGGAAGAGAACAGGAAAAAGCAAGAAGAAGAGAGAGGGAAAGAACAGGAAGAGGCAAGAAGAGAGAGGGGGAGAGAACAGGAAAAAGCAAGAAGAGAGAGAGAGAGAGAGAACAGGAAAAAGCAAGAAGAAGAGAAAGGGAGAGAACAGGAAAAAGCAAGAAGAAGAGAAAGGGAGAGAACAGGAAAAAGCATGAAGGAGAGAGAGGGGAAGAGAACAGGAAAAAGCAAGAAGAAGAGAGAGGGAGAGAACAGGAAAAAGCAAGACGAGAGAGAGAGAGGGAGAGAACAGGAAAAAGCAAGACGAGAGAGAGAGAGGGAGAGAACAGGAAAAAGCAAGAAGAGAGAGAGAGAGAGAGAACAGGAAAAAGCAAGAAGAAGAGAAAGGGAGAGAACAGGAAAAAGCAAGAAGAAGAGAGAGGGAGAGAACAGGAAAAAGCATGAAGGAGAGAGAGGGGAAGAGAACAGGAAAAAGCAAGAAGAAGAGAGGGAGAGAACAGGAAAAAGCAAGACGAGAGAGAGAGAGGGAGAGAACAGGAAAAAGCAAGACGAGAGAGAGAGAGGGAGAGAACAGGAAAAAGCAAGAAGAAGAGAGAGGGAGAGAACAGGAAAAAGCAAGACGAGAGAGAGAGAGGGAGAGAACAGGAAAAAGCAAGAAGAGAGAG
This sequence comes from Oncorhynchus masou masou, assembly GCF_036934945.1. Lineage (NCBI taxonomy): Eukaryota > Metazoa > Chordata > Actinopteri > Salmoniformes > Salmonidae > Oncorhynchus > Oncorhynchus masou. The sequence goes on along the minus strand of NC_088239.1, from coordinate 10,389,286 downwards.
AGAGAGAGAGAACAGGAAAAAGCAAGAAGAAGAGAAAGGGAGAGAACAGGAAAAAGCAAGAAGAAGAGAAAGGGAGAGAACAGGAAAAAGCATGAAGGAGAGAAAGGGAGAGAACAGGAAAAAAGCAAGAAGAAGAGAGAGGGAGAGAACAGGAAAAAGCAAGAAGAAGAGAAAGGGAGAGAACAGGAAAAAGCAAGAAGAAGAGAGAGAGAGAGAACAGGAAAAAGCAAGACGAGAGAGAGAGAGAACAGGAAATAACAAGAAGAGAGAGAGAGAGAGATGGAGAGAACTGGAAAATGCAAGAAAAAGAGAGAGGGAGAGAACAGGAAAAAGCAAGACGAGAGAGAGAGAGAGAGAGAGAGAGAACAGGAAAAAGCAAGAAGAAGAGAGAGGGAGAGAACAGGAAAAAGCAAGACGAGAGAGAGAGAGGGAGAGAACAGGAAATAACAAGAAGAGAGATGGAGAGAACTGGAAAAAGCAAGAAGAGGGAGGGAGAGAACAGGAAAAAGCAAGAAGAAGAGAGAGGGAAAGAACAGGAAGAGGCAAGAAGATGAGAGAGGGAGAGAACAGGAAAAAGCATGAAGGAGAGAGAGGGAAAGAACAGGAAGAGGCAAGAAGATGAGAGAGGGAGAGAACAGGAAAAAGCATGAAGGAGAGAGAGGGGGAGAGAACAGGAAAAAGCATGAAGGAGAGAGGGGAAGAGAACAGGAAAAAGCAAGAAGTAGAGAGAGGGAGAGAACAGGAAAAAGCAAGAAGAAGAGAAAGGGAGAGAACAGGAAAAAGCATGAAGGAGAGAGAGGGGGAGAGAACAGGAAAAAGCAAGAAGAAGAGAAAGGGAGAGAACAGGAAAAAGCAAGAAGAAGAGAAAGGGAGAGAACAGGAAAAAGCATGAAGGAGAGAGAGGGGGAGAGAACAGGAAAAAAGCTAGAAGGAGAGAGAGGGAACAGGAAAATGCAAGAAGAAGAGAGATGGAGAGAACAGGAAAAAGAAAGAAGAGAGAGAGGGAGAGAACAGGAAAAAGCAAGAAGAATAGAGAGAGAGAACAGGAAAAAGCAAGAAGAAGAGAGAGGGAGAGAACAGGAAAAAGCAAGAAGAAGAGAGAGGGAGAGAACAGGAAAAAGCAAGACGAGAGAGAGAGAGGGAGAGAACAGGAAAAAGCAAGACGAGAGAGAGAGAGGGAGAGAACAGGAAAAAGCAAGACGAGAGAGAGAGGGGAAGAGAACAGGAAAAAGCAAGAAGAAGAGAGAGGGAGAGAACAGGAAAAAGCAAGAAGAGAGAGGGGGAGAGAACAGGAAAAAGCATGAAGGAGAGAGAGGGGAAGAGAACAGGAAAAAGCAAGAAGAAGAGAGAGGGAAAGAACAGGAAAAAGCAAGAAGAAGAGAAAGGGAGAGAACAGGAAAAAGCAAGAAGAAGAGAGAGGGAGAGAACAGGAAAAAGCAAGAAGAAGAGAAAGGGAGAGAACAGGAAAAAGCAAGAAGAAGAGAGAGAGAGAGAACAGGAAAAAGCATGAAGGAGAGAAAGGGAGAGAACAGGAAAAAAGCAAGAAGAAGAGAGAGGGAGAGAACAGGAAAAAGCAAGAAGAAGAGAAAGGGAGAGAACAGGAAAAAGCAAGAAGAAGAGAGAGAGAGAGAACAGGAAAAAGCAAGACGAGAGAGAGAGAGAACAGGAAATAACAAGAAGAGAGAGAGAGAGAGATGGAGAGAACTGGAAAATGCAAGAAAAAGAGAGAGGGAGAGAACAGGAAAAAGCAAGACGAGAGAGAGAGAGAGAGAGAGAACAGGAAAAAGCAAGAAGAAGAGAGAGGGAGAGAACAGGAAAAAGCAAGACGAGAGAGAGAGAGGGAGAGAACAGGAAATAACAAGAAGAGAGATGGAGAGAACTGGAAAAAGCAAGAAGAGGGAGGGAGAGAACAGGAAAAAGCAAGAAGAAGAGAGAGGGAAAGAACAGGAAGAGGCAAGAAGATGAGAGAGGGAGAGAACAGGAAAAAGCATGAAGGAGAGAGAGGGGGAGAGAACAGGAAAAAGCATGAAGGAGAGAGAGGGAGAGAACAGGAAAAAGCAAGAAGAAGAGAAAGGGAGAGAACAGGAAAAAGCAAGAAGAATAGAGAGAGAGAACAGGAAAAAGCAAGAAGAAGAAGCATGAAGGAGAGAGAGGGAGATAGACCAGGAAAAAGCAAGAAGAAGAGAATAAGAGTGTGTGTGGGGGGGGGGGGGGGGGGGGTAGAAACCCACAGGAGTTTTTGATCCAGCAGCCAAGTCAGTTCATTAGGGGTGTTACATACACACAGAGAGAGAATGGCCACTCTTCTGATTGTGTGCCGACAAAATCCAACACAACGTGTCAATGGGATGTTTACACGAGAAAAGTATACATTGATGCGGGACACACTCACCCTGAACACACACACTCACTCTGAAGACACATGCTCACCCTGAACAAACACACACTCATCCAGAACAAACACACACTCATCCAGAACAAACACACACTCATCCTGAACAAACACACACTCATCCAGAACAAACACACACTCATCCAGAACAAACACACACTCATCCAGAACAAACACACACTCATCCAGAACAAACACACACTCACCCTTAATACACAAACTCATCCAGAACAAACACACACTCATCCAGAACAAACACACACTCATCCAGAACAAACACACACTCATCCAGAACAAACACACACTCATCCAGAACAAACACACACTCATCCTGAACAAACACACACTCATCCAGAACAAACACACACTCATCCAGAACAAACACACACTCATCCAGAACAAACACACACTCATCCTGAACAAACACACACTCATCCAGAACAAACACACACTCATCCAGCACAAACACACACTCATCCAGAACAAACACACACTCATCCTGAACAAACACACACTCATCCTGAACAAACACACACTCATCCAGAACAAACACACACTCATCCAGCACAAACACACACTCATCCAGAACAAACACACACTCATCCTGAACAAACACACACTCATCCAGAACAAACACACACTCATCCAGAATAAACACACACTCATCCAGAACAAACACACACTCAACCAGAACAAACACACACTCATCCAGAACACATGGAAAGACATATTCATACACCATCTGGGCCGAGCTCCAGCAATCAAACGTTGTTCCACATATCCCACACCAATTTTCTCTCTCCCTCGCCCTCTCGCCGTTGATTCCTCTACCTCGTTAATCTGCCATAATAGGCCGTTTCAACGGACCAATGACAGCCATAATTGTAGACAAATTACACCAATTAGATTGCTTTATTACACATATTTTAACTGGCTAGATTGCTAGATTATTGAATCTATGTCCCCCTCTCTATCTTTCACTGTCCCCCTCTCCCATTCCTTCTCTCCCTCACTCCTTTCATCCCCATGTCTATTCTCCGCTCTTCCCCCCCCCCATCAGCTCCGTTGCTATGCGGAGGATGTTCCTCAGAGGAGTGAGTCATTGTTTTAGTGTTTAAAGTGCAGGTGCAGAGTTAGGTCCCACAGCTTTACACCCAGGCCTACAGCTGTAGACTCAGGCAAGCACGCCACACTAGGCAGGCAGCCAGGAGACCAGCCCCACACAAGGTGCACCAGGGCAGCAGCTGGGGGGTGAAGGAGAAGGAGAGCTGACCGGTAGGGGAAGGGTAGACGTGCCCCACAAGAGGAACATGGGGAGTGACGACGGAGGGGGGGAGGTAATATACTAACAGGCAGCGCAGAGACAAGGGAGGCGTGGGGGGGAGTGAAGGAGAGAAGGGAGGTGTGGGGGAGAGTTAAAGGAGAGAAGGGAGGTGTGGGGGAGAGTAGGGAGGTGTGGGGGAGAGTGAAGGAGAGAAGGGAGGCGTGGGGGAGAGTGAAGGAGAGAAGTGAGGTGTGGGGGGAGCGTGAAGGAGAGGAGGGAGGTGTGTGGGAGAGTAGGGAGGTGTGGGGGAGAGTGAAGGAGAGAAGGGAGGCGTGGGGGAGAGTGAAGGATGAGAAGGGAGGCGTGGGGGAGAGTGAAGGAGAGAAGTGAGGTGTGGGGGAGCGTGAAGGAGAGGAGGGAGGTGTGGGGGAGAGTGAAGGAGAGAAGTGAGGTGTGGGGGAGCGTGAAGGAGAGAAGGGAGGTGTGGGGGAGAGTGAAGGAGAGCTCACTGACAGCCAGCTAGAGTTAAATGTAGACCATTCCTCCAGACATTTACATTGGGGACATGCAGGCTAACTATTGTAGCAGGACATCCACCCAGAAAATAACATCTAGGCCCAGGGACTAAAGAGAGGGACAGTACACGACACCACATTTAACACATTAGGGTTAGCAACCCTGGACCTGGAGAGATGCGTGAAATGCAGGGTTTAGTTCCAACCCAGCACCACAACTGATTCCCAGAAGTCCAATGGATGAGTGTTGCAGGTTTGTCAGACATCAGAGAAGTGAGGTTTTCACTTACAGTGGCTCCACTGGTGAACTTTAGTAAACTAATGGACGTGACCCAGAAACACATCTCCTGAGATTTTTTTTCGCTGAGCAATGATATTAAATCACATTTATCAAACCAGGTTTGTTTGTTTCGCTCTGCTGTCCGCCTGCTACTGATGATGAATATAAGTGGAGACTAATGATGGGTGCATTTGGTAGAGAAGATTGCCACGGCAACAACTAATTACCACGGCAACAATGACAACACATCATCGAGCTCATTAGCGCTGGCTCGATGCGCATCCCGTACAGGCGCAATGCACCATGGGTAATAAGACAGAAGATAAATCTACAGCACCAGAAATCATATTTATACAGAATAGACAGTTTACAACGAGAGAGGGAGAGACAGAGAGATTGAGACCAAGAGAGAGAGAGAGAGAGAGAGAGAGATAGAGAGAGAGAGAGAGAGATTATGAGGTGCTGGGGTGGGAAAACTCCTAATAAATTTAAGTTAGAGCCCCAAAGCTGTATTGGCTAGTGAGGAGATGTAAACCAATAATGTTGTGGTGTGGTTTATAGCCTACTTTATCCCTATAGTGTGCTGCTAGCAGCCTTGCACAACAACACCACCAAACAGGGTGCTAGCTTCAGACCACTAGCCGAACCACTAGCCCAGACCACTAGACCAGAACACTAGACCAGAACACTAGCCCAGACCACTAGCCCAAACCACTAGCTCCAGACCACTAGCCCAGACCACTAGACCAGAACACTAGCCCAGACCACTAGACCAGAACACTAGACCAGACCGCTAGACCAGAACACTAGACCAGAACACTAGACCAGAACACTAGACCAGACCGCTAGACCAGAACACTAGACCAGAACACTAAACCAGACCGCTAGACCAGAACACTAGACCAGACCACTAGCCCAGACCAGAACACTAGCCCAGACCACTAGATCAGACCAATAGCTCCAGATCCACTAGCCCAGACCACTAGAGCAGACCACTAGCCCAGACCACTAGCCCAGACCACTAGCCCAGACCACTAGCCCAGACCACAAGCCCAGACCACTAGCCCAGACCACTAGCCCAGACCACAAGACCAGACCACTAGCTCAGACCAATAGCTCCAGATCAACTAGCCCAGACCACTAGACCAGACCACTAGCCCAGACCACTAGCCCAGACCACTAGCTCCAGATCCACTAGCCCAGACCACTAGCCCAGACCACTAGCCCAGACCACTAGCCCAGACCACTAGCCCAGACCACTAGCCCAGATCCACTAGCCCAGATCCACTAGCCCAGACCACTAGCCCAGACCACTAGACTAATAAATGCATGGTCATTGTTAGAGTTCTCTCTCCCTGAGCCCCTTAAATTGTTCTGTCCAACCTGAAGCCATCTTTCCATTTTGTCAGATCGATAGAAAACAGAAGGCAAATGAAAGAGCTACTTCCTATAGTAAGAGCCTTCCATCAGGGTTTTTGTGGTAGCTCATGTACAGAGATCCTATCTTCCTATCATTAGACAGCAAGCTGAACATGGTGTGATGAGAGGGGGAAACCAGTCCATGCATGTCGAAATACATCTAATATCATCTGGAGAGTCAATATCAACCTGGGCAATCTGAAGAGTCAGAGATTGGGGGGACAATAGGGAAATCGAGGATATGGAGGAGAGAGTGGGCAAGGCGGGGGGGGGAATGGGGAGACATGGAGGTGACAGTGGGGGGAGACATAGAGGAGACAGTGGGCAAGGCACGGGGTGGGGGGGAGACATAGAGGAGACAGTGGGCAAGGCACGGGGGGGGGGGGGTTGGGGAGACATAGAGGAGACAGTGGGGGGAGACATAGGAAGACATAGAGGAGAGAGTGGGGGAAGACATAGAGGAGACAGTGGGGGGAGATATAGAGGAGAGAGTGGGGGAAGACATAGAGGAGACAGTGGGGGGAGACATAGAGGAGCCAGTGGGGGAGACATAGAGGAGAGAGTGGGGGAAGACATAGAGGAGACAGTGGGGAGAGACATAGAGGAGAGAGTGGGGGAAGACATAGAGGAGACAGTGGGGGAGACATAGAGGAGACAGTGGGGGGAGACATAGAGGAGACAGTGGGGGGAGACATAGAGGAGACAGTGGGCAAGGCACGGGGGGAATGTGGAGACAGAGGACAGTGGGCAAGGCACGGGGGGGTTGGGGAGACATATAGGAGACAGTGGGGGAGACATAGAGGAGAGAGTGGGGGAAGACATAGAGGAGACAGTGGGGGGAGACATAGAGGAGAGAGTGGGGGAAGACATAGAGGAGACAGTGGGGGGAGACATAGAGGAGAGAGTGGGGGAAGACATAGAGGAGACAGTGGGGGGAGACATAGAGGAGAGAGTGGGCAAGGCAGGGGGGGGTGGGGAGACATGGAGGTGACAGTGGGGGAGACATAGAGGAGAGAGTGGGGGAAGACATAGAGGAGACAGTGGGGGGAGACATAGAGGAGCCAGTGGGGGGAGACATAGAGGAGAGAGTGGGGGAAGACATAGAGGAGACAGTGGGGGAGACATAGAGGAGAGAGTGGGGGAAGACATAGAGGAGACAGTGGGGGGAGACATAGAGGAGAGAGTGGGCAAGGCAGGGGTGGTGGGGAGACATGGAGGTGACAGTGGGGGAGACATAGAGGAGACAGTGGGCAAGGCACAGGGTGGGGGGAGACATAGAGGAGACAGAAGGCAAGGCACGGGGGGAATGTGGAGACAGAGGAGACAGTGGGCAAGGCACGGGGGGGGGTTGGGGAGACATAGAGGAGACAGTGGGGGGAGACATAGAGGAGAGAGTGGGGGAAGACATAGAGGAGACAGTGGGGGGAGACATAGAGGAGAGAGTGGGGGAAGACATAGAGGAGAGAGTGGGGGAAGACAGAGGAGACAGTGGGGGGAGACATAGAGGAGAGAGTGGGGGAAGACATAGAGGAGACAGTGGGGGGAGACATAGAAGAGACAGTGGGGGAGACATAGAGGAGAGAGTGGGGGAAGACATAGAGGATACAGTGGGGGAGACATAGAGGAGAGAGTGGGGAAGACATAGAGGAGACAGTGGGGGAGACATAGAGGAGAGAGTGGGGGAAGACATAGAGGAGACAGTGGGGGGAGACATAGAGGAGAGAGTGGGGGAAGACATAGAGGAGACAGTGGGGGAGACATTGAGGAGACAGTGGGGGGAGACATAGAGGAGAGAGTGGGGGGAGACATAGAGGAGGCAGTGGGGGGAGACATAGAGGAGTAAGTGGGGGAGACATAGAGGAGAGAGTGGGGGAAGACATAGAGGAGACAGTGGGGGAAGACATAGAGGAGAGAGTGGGGGAAGACATAGAGGAGAGAGTGGGGGAAGACATAGAGGAGACAGTGGGGGGAGACATAGAGGAGAGAGTGGGGGAAGACATAGAGGAGACAGTGGGGGAGACATAGAGGAGAGAGTGGGGGAAGACATAGAGGAGACAGTGGGGGGAGACATAGAGGAGAGAGTGGGGGAAGACATAGAGGAGACAGTGGGGGGAGACATAGAGGAGAGAGTGGGGGAAGACATAGAGGAGACAGTGGGGGGAGACATAGAGGAGAGAGTGGGGGAAGACATAGAGGAGACAGTGGGGGGAGACATAGAGGAGAGAGTGGGGGAAGACATAGAGGAGACAGTGGGGGAGACATAGAGGAGAGAGTGGGGGAAGACATAGAGGAGACAGTGGGGGGAGACATAGAGGAGTAAGTGAGCAAGGCAGGGGGGGATGGGGAGACATAGAGGAGACAGTGGGGGGAGACATTGAAGGAGGAAGTGGGGGAGCAATTGGGGGAGACAGGGAAAGACAGTGGAGAAGACATGGGGGAGACAGTAGTGGAGATAGTAGGGGACACATGGACACAGTGAGGAGAGAGGGGGAAGAAATCAAATCAAATCAAAACAAATGTTATTGGTCACTTACACATGGTTAGCAGATGTTAATGCGAGTGTTGTGAAGAGAGGGCAGAGGAGAGAGGAGAGAGGGAAGAGCGAACAGGGGAGAGGGAAGAAGGGAGAGATAGAGGGGAGAGGGAAGAATGTGGAGAAGAGATGGTAGAGGGAAGAGCGAACAGGGGAGAAGGAAGAAGGGAGAGGAGATAGAGGGGAGAGGGTAGAAAGTGGAGGAGAGATGGGAGAGGGAAGAGCGAACAGGGGAGAAGGAAGAAGGGAGAGGAGATAGAGGAGAGGAGATATGTGGGAAAGGGAAGAAAGTGGAGGAGAGATGGGAGAGGGAAGAGCGAACAGGGGAGAAGGAAGAAGGGAGAGGAGATAGAGGGGAGGAGATAGAGGGAAGAGCGAACAGGGGATAAGGAAGAAGGGAGAGGAGATAGAGGAGAGGAGATATGTGGGAAAGGGAAGAAAGTGGAGGAGAGATGGGAGAGGAAGAGCGAACAGGGGAGAAGGAAGAAGGGAGAGGAGATAGAGGAGAGGAGATAGAGGGGAGAGGGAAGAGAGTGGAGGAGAGATGGGAGAGGAGAGGGGGGCATAGCAGGCCAGAACGGTATGTTTTAGACCAGGGATGGGAAACTGGTGGATTGTGCACTAAATTGGTGACATACCACCCATGTCTGCCTCTCTCAGGCCTAGCCAGTGATATGGGCTCTCTACACTGTAACATCGATGAACGAGTGGAGAAGTGAACATGTAAGTGAATTGTCACCAAGATTCAGCCCTAGAAATTAAATGGAAGTTCCTAGAAGTTCATGTATTGGGTGTTTGCCCCATTTGAGGAAAATTTGTCTATCAATTTCTTTACTACCAAAAGATTAATTTTGAAGGGTCACGCTGATACTAGATCTGAGCATGCATCATTCTATATCCTAAACATATCACTATAGTCTAATGCATCATTCTATATCCTAACCATACCACTATAGTCTAATGCATCATTCTATATCCTAACCATACCACTATAGTCTAATGCATCATTCTATATCCTAACCATACCACTATAGTCTAATGCATCATTCTATATCCTAACCATACCACTATAGTCTAATGCATCATTCTATATCCTAAACATATCACTATAGTCTAATGCATCATTCTATATCCTAACCATACCACTATAGTCTAATGCATCATTCTATATCCTAACCATACCACTATAGTCTAATGCATCATTCTATATCCTAACCATACCACTATAGTCTAATGCATCATTCTATATCCTAACCATACCACTATAGTCTAATGCATCATTCTATATCCTAAACATATCACTATAGTCTAATGCATCATTCTATATCCTAACCATACCACTATAGTCTAATGCATCATTCTATATCCTAACCATACCACTATAGTCTAATGCATCATTCTATATCCTAACCATACCACTATAGTCTAATGCATCATTCTATATCCTAACCATACCACTATAGTCTAATGCATCATTCTATATCCTAACCATACCACCATAGTCTAATGCATCATTCTATATCCTAACCATACCACTATAGTCTAATGCATCATTCTATATCCTAACCATACCACTATAGTCTAATGCATCATTCTATATCCTAACCATACCACTATAGTCTAATGCATCATTCTATATCCTAAACATATCACTATAGTCTAATGCATCATTCTATATCCTAAACATATCACTATAGTCTAATGCATCATTCTATATCCTAACCATACCGCTATAGTCTAATGCATCATTGTATATCCTAACCATACCGCTATAGTCTAATGCATCATTCTATATCCTAACCATACCACTATTGTCAGGATTTGGCCAGGGTTGTTCCGGGTTTTGGTCAGTAGATGTCCCCATTGTGCTTTTTGTCCCTATGTTTTTCCCTTGATCCCCATTATTATTTGCACCTGTGTCTCGTTTCCCCTGATTGTATTTAAACCCTTTGTTTCCCTCAGTTCTGTGCTCTGTGTTTGTATGTTAGCACCCTGCCCTAGTGTTCTGTGTGCTCTTGTCGATTCCGGGTGAAGTTCTTGTGGTATTCTGTTTTTTGTTTTTGTTTATTTTTGGTGAGTTTCTTTTGAGGTCTTTTTGTGTTTTTCCTACCACCTTTTGGATTTGCCATTTTTTGTATTTTAGGATTTTTTCTTTATTAAATACACCGTCTTAAGTACTGCTGTGTCTGCCTCATCTTCTGGGTTCTGCTGTCTATTCGTGGCTCAGTTGGTTAAGTGACTGTTTCTCACTCCGGAGACCCAGGTTTGAAACCGGGTCCTGACAGAAACACAGAGCCAAAAATGAACCCAGAGGCAGCCAGTTCCCAGGACCTTTTTGCCACGCTGTCCCACCACCAGGAGACTGTCCAACGCCACGAAGCCGCCCTGGTTCAGCAAGAGGCCTTAATGGCTAGACATTCTCATCTTCTGTCGGAGATGCTGACTTCCATTAAGCAAATATCTGATCGACTTACCCCGGCAACAGTTTCCGTCCCAGTACCTCAGGTTCACGTACCCATGGCAGTTAACCCCTGGCTGAACCTCGTCTTCCACCTCCCCAACGGTTCTCAGGTGATCCACGTGCTTGTAAAGGCTTTCTCACTCAATGTTCTCTCTCCTTTGAGCTGCAACCCTCGTCGTTTCCCACCGACCGGTCTAAGATCGCATATATCATCACCCTGCTGTCGGAAAAAGCCCTGGCCTGGGCTACTGCTGTGTGGGATGCCCATAGTTCCTGCTGTGCCAGCTACTCTGCCTTTGCTGAGGAATTCAAACGAGTGTTTCAAGGCCCAAGCAGTGGTTCTGACTCAGCCAAACAGCTCCTGACTCTCCATCAAGGTTGGCGCAGCGTGACGGACTATGCCATCCAGTTCCGCACGGTGGCAGCAGCGAGTGGCTGGAACAACGAGGCGCTCACGGTGTGCTTTCTGAAAGGCCTTTCCGACACTATCCAAGATGAACTGGCCACTCGGGAACCACCGGACAATCTCGAGTCCCTGATCAAGTTGGCCTCACGCATTGACCAGCGTCTGAGAGAGAGAGAACTCAACCGTAGACCTCTAGCCCCTATCAGTCCCAGCTCCGAGTCCCCACCTTTATCATCGCTGGCTCCACCGGAACCCATGCAGATTGGACGCATCTCCCAGGCTGAGAGAGACCGCCGGATGAGGGAGCGACGCTGTCCATATTGCGGCAAACCGGGCCATTTCCGTTCCACGTGTCCCGGGCTCCAGGGAAACGCTCTGTCCCGTACAGACCGGGGGAACTGTAACGGGAAACATAACCTCCTCCCATCCGTCCAACTCCCGTCTGCTCATTCCAGTCACCCTCTCCTGGGACAACCACAAGCTTCACCTTCAAGCCTTGGTAGACTCTGGAGCCGCATGTAACTTCATGGATGGTGTCTGGGCGAAGGAGAATGGCGTTCCCTCTGAACTTCTAAGTGACCCCATGAGGGTTACTACATTGGATGGAAGCCCTTTGGGATCTGGACTTGTCACTCATGTCACTACCTCCTTGAGACTTTCAGTTTCACAACACCAGGAATTGATGAACTTTCATTTGATCTCCTGTTCCGAGTTCCCTCTCGTCCTTGGATACCCCTGGCTTCACAGCCATAACCCTCACATCGACTGGTCTGTGGGCACTATCAAGCAGTGGGGTCCTACGTGCCAAGCTACTTGTATTTTCCAGAATTCCCCGAGTTCTACTCCCGAGTCTTTAGAATCCATCGACCTGACCCGAGTTCCCGAGTGTTACCATGACCTCAAACTGGTGTTTAGCAAACAGAGGGCCACCATGCTACCACCCCATAGATCTTACGATTGCCCCATCGACCTGTTTCCGGGCACTTGCCCCCCAGGGGTCGGATCTTTTCCCTATCTCCACCCGAACGAGCTGCTATGGATACCTACATCAAGGACTCTCTGGAAGCAGGCCTCATGCGTCCATCAACCTCCCCGGCGGGAGCAGGGTTTTTCTTTGTGGCCAAGAAAGATGGTGGATTACGTCCTTGCATCGACTACCGGGGACTCAATGACATAACCGTCCGTAACCGTTACCCGCTACCCCTTATGGCCACAGCCTTTGAGCTGCTCCAGGAAGCAGTTGTTTTCACTAAGCTTGACCTGCGGAACGCATACCATCTTGTGCGGATCAGACCTGGTGACGAGTGGAAGACCGCTTTCAACACGCCTACTGGTCACTATGAATACTTGGTGATGCCCTTCGGCCTGACCAACGCCCCAGCGGTGTTCCAAGCGCTCATAAACGATGTGCTTAGGGATATGCTTAACATATTTGTGTTCGTTTACTTGGATGACATCCTCATCTTTTCGAGCTCCCTTCAAGAACACACTAAGCATGTCAGACAAGTACTCAAACGCCTCCTGGACAGCCATCTGTACGTTAAGCCGGAAAAATGTGAATTCCATTCATCCCGAGTACAATTCCTGGGATTTGTAGTGGAACCCGGTCGAATCCAAATGGACCCTAGGAAGGTAGGGGCGGTAGCGGATTGGCCCACCCCAAATCCGTTAAGGATGTTCAGCGTTTCCTGGGCTTCACAAACTTTTACCGCAAGTTCATCAAGAACTTCAGTTTGGTGGCAGCTCCTCTCTCAGCTTTAACCAAAGGTGGCAATGCAAGGTTTTTGTGGGGAAGAGAAGCTGAGACGGCCTTCCAAGGACTCAAGCAGCGCGTCCTCTCTGCTCCCATCCTGATACTACCGACTACGGATGAACCATTTGTGGTGGAGGTAGACGCATCAGAGGTTGGTGTTGGAGCTGTCCTGTCTCAGAGGGGTGAAGACAAGAAGCTTCATCCGTGCGCTTTCTTCTCACACCGGCTTACCCCGACTGAGAGGAACTACGATGTGGGGGATCGTGAACTCCTAGCGGTTAAGATGGCATTGAAGGAATGGAGACACTGGCTCGAGGGGGCTTCTCACCCGTTTCAAGTGCTTACGGACCACAAAAATCTGGAGTATATCCAGCAGGCGAAGCGATTGAACTCTAGACAAGCTAGATGGTCTCTTTTCTTCAATCGATTCCAGTTTATCCTCACCTATCGGCCCGGGTCGAAGAATCTCAAACCGGATGCCCTGTCCCGAGTCTACGCTCCTGCCATTCGAGATGACACGGACATGCCTGTCCTTCCTGCTGCTAAGATTGTGGCTCCGATCTCGTGGCAAGTTGAGGATACCGTGAGACGTGCTCAAGCTAGCGAACCGGACCCTAAAGGAGGCCCTGCCAATCGGTTGTTTGTCCCCAAGGCAGTGAGGACTCAGGTCCTTCTGTGGGGGCACTCCTCTCGCCTCACCTGTCATCCGGGCGTAGGTCGCACCTTGGAGTTCATCCAGCGTAAGTTCTGGTGGCCTACCATAAGAGAAGACGTTGCCACTTTCGTCAATGCCTGCCCCGTGTGCTGCCAGGGCAAATCTTCTCACCTCCGCCCTCAAGGACTCCTTCACCCTTTACCTGTTCCCCACAGACCCTGGTCCCATATCTCATTGGACTTTATTACTGGACTTCCTCCATCCCATGGCAATACTACTATCCTAGTCATAATCGACAGGTTTTCAAGGCGGCCAGGTTCGTCCCTCTGACTAAGTTACCTTCTGCCAAGGAAACGGCTGAGTTGGTAATTAATCATGTGTTCCGAGTCTTCGGCATTCCTCAAGATGTGGTTTCTGACAGAGGTCCCCAGTTCGCCTCAAGGTTTTGGAAGGCCTTCTGCCAACTCATGGGGCTTCTGCCAGTCTATCTTCAGGGTACCATCCGGAGTCCAACGGCCAAACAGAGAGGATGAATCAAGAGCTGGAAACCACCCTCCGATGTATGACTCGTGACAACCCGTCCACATGGTCATCCTTTATTGTTTGGGCCGAATACGCGCACAACACCTTGCGCTCCTCCTCCACTGGTATGTCCCCGCACAGTGTCAGTTTGGCTATGCTCCTCCATTGTTCCCGGACCAGGAGGCAGAAGTCAGAGTGCCTTCAGCCTTGAGGTTCGTCAGACGCTGTCGGCTTATGTGGAGGAAGACCCGTCTTAATCTGATGCGTTCCTCACAGAGGTATCAACAACAAGCCAACAGACGTCGCCGTCCGGGCCTACCCTGCGCCCCGGCCAGAGAGTCTGGCTTTCCACAAGAGACTTACCTCTACGGGTGGAGTCTCGCAAGCTGTCCCAAAAATACATCGGTCCCTTCAAGGTTGCCAGGAGAGTTAACCCAGTTTCTTATCGCCTACACTTACCCAGATCCCTTAAGATTAATCCCACATTTCATGTGTCATTGTTAAAACCTGTTGTTTTCTCCCCTTGTCCCGGCAGACAGACCTCCCCTCCGCCTCGTGTCATTGGAGGCCAGCCGGCTTATACCGTCCACCGGATACTGGATTCCCGCCGGGTGCAGCGGTCCTGGCAGTATCTGGTGGACTGGGAAGGCTACGGTCCTGAGGAGCGCTCCTGGGTTCCTGCCAAAGACATCCTGGACCCTGACCTCATTCGTCAGTTCAGGGTCCTCCACCCTGAGAGAGCTGGTAGGAACGTCAGGAGCCGTTCCTAGGGGGGATTCTGTCAGGATTTGGCCAGGGTTGTTCCGGGTTTTGGTCAGTAGATGTCCCCATTGTGCTTTTTGTCCCTATGTTTTTCCCTTGATCCCCATTATTATTTGCACCTGTGTCTCGTTTCCCCTGATTGTATTTAAACCCTTTGTTTCCCTCAGTTCTGTGCTCTGTGTTTGTATGTTAGCACCCTGCCCTAGTGTTCTGTGTGCTCTTGTCGATTCCGGGTGAAGTTCTTGTGGTATTCTGTTTTTTGTTTTTGTTTATTTTTGGTGAGTTTCTTTTGAGGTCTTTTTGTGTTTTTCCTACCACCTTTTGGATTTGCCATTTTTTGTATTTTAGGATTTTTTCTTTATTAAATACACCGTCTTAAGTACTGCTGTGTCTGCCTCATCTTCTGGGTTCTGCTGTCTATTCGTGGCTCAGTTGGTTAAGTGACTGTTTCTCACTCCGGAGACCCAGGTTCGAAACCGGGTCCTGACAACTATAGTCTAATGCATCATTCTATATCCTAACCATTCCACTATAGTCTAATGCATCATTCTCTATCCTAAACATCACTATAGTCTAATGCATCATTCTATATCCTAACCATACCACTATAGTCTAATGCATCATTCTATATCCTAACCATACCAATATAGTCTAATGCATCATTCTATATCATAACCATACCACTATAGTCTAATGCATCATTCTATATCCTAACCATACCACTATAGTCTAATGCATCATTCTATATCCTAAACATATCACTATAGTCTAATGCATCATTCTATATCCTAACCATACCACTATAGTCTAATGCATCATTCTATATCCTAACCATACCACTATAGTCTAATGCATCATTCTATATCCTAACCATACCACTATAGTCTAATGCATCATTCTATATCCTAACCATACCACTATAGTCTAATGCATCATTCTATATCCTAAACATATCACTATAGTCTAATGCATCATTCTATATCCTAACCATACCACTATAGTCTAATGCATCATTCTATATCCTAACCATACCACTATAGTCTAATGCATCATTCTATATCCTAACCATACCACTATAGTCTAATGCATCATTCTATATCCTAACCATACCACTATAGTCTAATGCATCATTCTATATCCTAACCATACCACTATAGTCTAATGCATCATTCTATATCCTAACCATACCACTATAGTCTAATGCATCATTCTATATCCTAAACATACCACTATAGTCTAATGCATCATTCTATATCCTAACCATACCACTATAGTCTAATGCATCATTCTATATCCTAACCATACCACTATAGTCTAATGCATCATTCTATATCCTAAACATATCACTATAGTCTAATGCATCATTCTATATCCTAACCATACTACTATAGTCTAATGCATCATTCTATATCCTAACCATACCACTATAGTCTAATGCATCATTCTATATCCTAAACATATCACTATAGTCTAATGCATCATTCTATATCCTAACCATATCGCTATAGTCTAATGCATCATTCTATATCCTAACCATACCACTATAGTCTAATGCATCATTCTATATTCTAACTACAACTCTGATTCTGATACAGGGCCAGGGTTCGTTCGTTCTGTCTGTCTGTCTGTCTGTCTGTCTGTCTGTCTGTCAGTCAGTCACAGTGTTAGGGCGAATGACACAGAACCAGAGAGAGATGAGAGGAGATGAGGAGAGGGGATGAGGGAAGATTTAGATATGCCCTGATTAGAGCACAGTGATCCCATGTGTGCGAGATCACAGGCTAATGGTGCAAAATCACAAACACAACCGCATGCACCATCTCACAGGAAGTTGTCTTCTTAATGAGGAAGTCCAGTAGACATCCACTTTTCAAACCTGCCATTCAGCATTGTTAAAAAAGCCTCACGTTTTCTCATCTCTTTTTCCCCGTTAATCAGCTCTATCTCCCTCCCTCTCTCCATCACCCCACTCCAGAAGGTTCTACTGTATGATATCTGGGTGTGTGTCTGTGGTTGACGTGGTAACCACCGTGTTTACATCCGAGGGTAGGGATGTTCTCAAGGTCTTTGTGATTAAAACACCACATAACCACTCCTGACACTCCATTACCCAGTGTGCCTGCAGGTGATGCAGCATTGTACATATTGATTTCACGCCTCATTAAACTTCCTGTCTAACGATGTCATTGTTCTTCCTGGTTCTACGGCGTTCCCCAGTGTTCCGGGTGTTCCGGAATGACCAGGTATAATTCTGGGAGGGGATGTTGGACACATAACGAATGGACAACATTAATATCGGCCAAGTTGTTAAAACTTCTGACAGAACAAAACTACTTCTTCCATCCTAAATGCGCTCCGGACGGTTTAGGTATCCATATAGATGCATGCTCCAATAATATCCACCCACGGGGATGCTCTGATGAAGGTCACAGTGGTTTTAATAAATAGTTGAATTCTAAAAATCCATAAAAATATAAATATTTATTCTAAAACCATCCATCATCTGAAAAGTAATATTTCAGGCAGAAGCACTAGGAGAGACAACCTCAGTCTGTTGGATGAGGAACGACCTCAGTCTAAAGAGGGGTGGCATCCACTGAGAGCCAGACGGTGTCTGAGAAAGGCCCGAAAAGACCCCTGACACTCCAGACATGGACTGCTCTCCCTGCTCACGTCCGACAGGTGGTACCGGTGAATCAAAGCTCAGACAAACAGACCCCTGAACAGCTTCTAACCCCCGGAAATAAGACTGTTAAATGGCTAACAACTACTGCTCTCCCTCACCCACAGTCTATTCACACTAACTATGTCTATCCACAGGTCTCTGCCCACTCAGACACAACCACCTTCACTGTCACACACACTCACATTCACACACACACACACACACACACACACACACACACACACACACACACACACACACACACACACACACACACACACACACACACACACACACATACTCACATACACATCACCCTGCTGTTAAGACTATTATTGGTTAGATCTATTACTACCACTACATTGCTGTTTATTATATTGATTGATTACAGTTGCCATTAGTATCTATATATTTATCCTGCTACTGGTCACTATTACTCCTGTTTACATGTACAGTATATATTACCATAAACATGTATATATCCCTGCTACTGGTCACTATTACTCCTGTTTACATGTACTGTATATATTACCATAAACATGTATATATCCCTGCTACTGGTCACTATTACTCCTGTTTACATGTACAGTATATATTACCATAAACATGTATATATCCCTGCTACTGGTCACTATTACTCCTGTTTACATGTACAGTATATATTACCATAAACATGTATATATCCCTGCTACTGGTCACTATTACTCCTGTTTACATGTACAGTATATATTACCATAAACATGTATATATCCCTGCTACTGGTCACTATTACTCCTGTTTACATGTACAGTATATATTACCATAAACATGTATATATCCCTGCTACTGGTCACTATTACTCCTGTTTACATGTACAGTATATATTACCATAAACATGTATATATCCCTGCTACTGGTCACTATTACTCCTGTTTACATGTACAGTATATATTACCATAAACATGTATATATCCCTGCTACTGGTCACTATTACTCCTGTTTACATGTACAGTATATATTACCATAAACATGTATATATCCCTGCTACTGGTCACTATTACTCCTGTTTACATGTACAGTATATATTACCATAAACATGTATATATCCCTGCTACTGGACACTATTACTCCTGTTTACATGTACAGTATATATTACCATAAACATGTATATATCCCTGCTACTGGTCACTATTACTCCTGTTTACATGTACAGTATATATTACCATAAACATGTATATATCCCTGCTACTGGTCACTATTGTTTACATGTACAGTATATATTACCATAAACATGTATATATCCCTGCTACTGGTCACTATTACTCCTGTTTACATGTACAGTATATATTACCATAAACATGTATATATCCCTGCTACTGGTCACTATTACTCCTGTTTACATGTACAGTATATATTACCATAAACATGTATATATCCCTGCTACTGGTCACTATTGTTTACATGTACAGTATATATTACCATAAACATGTATATATCCCTGCTACTGGTCACTATTACTCCTGTTTACATGTACAGTATATATTACCATAAACATGTATATATCCCTGCTACTGGTCACTATTACTCCTGTTTACATGTACAGTATATATTACCATAAACATGTATATATCCCTGCTACTGGTCACTTTTACTCCTGTTTACATGTACAGTATATATTACCATAAACATGTATATATCCCTGCTACTGGTCACTATTACTCCTGTTTACATGTACAGTATATATTACCATAAACATGTATATATCCCTGCTACTGGTCACTATTACTCCTGTTTACATGTACAGTATATATTACCATAAACATGTATATATCCCTGCTACTGGTCACTATTACTCCTGTTTACATGTACAGTATATATTACCATAAACATGTATATATCCCTGCTACTGGTCACTATTACTCCTGTTTACATGTACAGTATATATTACCATAAACATGTATATATCCCTGCTACTGGTCACTATTACTCCTGTTTACATGTACAGTATATATTACCATAAACATGTATATATCCCTGCTACTGGTCACTATTACTCCTGTTTACATGTACAGTATATATTACCATAAACATGTATATATCCCTGCTACTGGTCACTATTACTCCTGTTTACATGTACAGTATATATTACCATAAACATGTATATATCCCTGCTACTGGTCACTATTACTCCTGTTTACATGTACAGTATATATTACCATAAACATGTATATATCCCTGCTACTGGTCACTATTACTCCTGTTTACATGTACAGTATATATTACCATAAACATGTATATATCCCTGCTACTGGTCACTATTACTCCTGTTTACATGTACAGTATATATTACCATAAACATGTATATATCCCTGCTACTGGTCACTATTACTCCTGTTTACATGTACAGTATATATTACCATAAACATGTATATATCCCTGCTACTGGTCACTATTACTCCTGTTTACATGTACAGTATATATTACCATAAACATGTATATATCCCTGCTACTGGTCACTATTACTCCTGTTTACATGTACAGTATATATTACCATAAACATGTATATATCCCTGCTACTGGTCACTATTACTCCTGTTTACATGTACAGTATATATTACCATAAACATGTATATATCCCTGCTACTGGTCACTATTACTCCTGTTTACATGTACAGTATATATTACCATAAACATGTATATATCCCTGCTACTGGTCACTATTACTCCTGTTTACATGTACAGTATATATTACCATAAACATGTATATATCCCTGCTACTGTTTACCATAAACATGTATATATCCCTGCTACTGGTCACTATTACTCCTGTTTACATGTACAGTATATATTACCATAAACATGTATATATCCCTGCTACTGGTCACTATTACTCCTGTTTACATGTACAGTATATATTACCATAAACATGTATATATCCCTGCTACTGGTCACTATTACTCCTGTTTACATGTACAGTATATATTACCATAAACATGTATATATCCCTGCTACTGGTCACTATTACTCCTGTTTACATGTACAGTATATATTACCATAAACATGTATATATCCCTGCTACTGGTCACTATTACTCCTGTTTACATGTACAGTATATATTACCATAAACATGTATATATCCCTGCTACTGGTCACTATTACTCCTGTTTACATGTACAGTATATATTACCATAAACATGTATATATCCCTGCTACTGGTCACTATTACTCCTGTTTACATGTACAGTATATATTACCATAAACATGTATATATCCCTGCTACTGGTCACTATTACTCCTGTTTACATGTACAGTATATATTACCATAAACATGTATATATCCCTGCTACTGGTCACTATTACTCCTGTTTACATGTACAGTATATATTACCATAAACATGTATATATCCCTGCTACTGGTCACTATTACTCCTGTTTACATGTACAGTATATATTACCATAAACATGTATATATCCCTGCTACTGGTCACTATTACTCCTGTTTACATGTACAGTATATATTACCATAAACATGTATATATCCCTGCTACTGGTCACTATTACTCCTGTTTACATGTACAGTATATATTACCATAAACATGTATATATCCCTGCTACTGGTCACTATTACTCCTGTTTACATGTACAGTATATATTACCATAAGCATTTATATATCCCTGCTACTGGTCACTATTACTCCTGTTTACATGTACAGTATATATTACCATAAACATGTATATATCCCTGCTACTGGTCACTATTCAGCCCTGTTTACATGTACAGTATATATTACCATAAACATGTATATATCCCTGCTACCAGTCACTATTCAGCCCTGTTTACATGTACTGTATATATTACCATAAACATGTATATATCCCTGCTACTGGTCACTATTACTCCTGTTTACATGTACAGTATATATTACCATAAACATGTATATATCCCTGCTACTGGTCACTATTACTCCTGTTTACATGTACAGTATATATTACCATAAACATGTATATATCCCTGCTACTGGTCACTATTACTCCTGTTTACATGTACAGTATATATTACCATAAACATGTATATATCCCTGCTACTGGTCACTATTACTCCTGTTTACATGTACAGTATATATTACCATAAACATGTATATATCCCTGCTACTGGTCACTATTACTCCTGTTTACATGTACTGTATATATTACCATAAACATGTATATATCCCTGCTACTGGTCACTATTACTCCTGTTTACATGTACAGTATATATTACCATAAACATGTATATATCCCTGCTACTGGTCACTATTACTCCTGTTTACATGTACAGTATATATTACCATAAACATGTATATATCCCTGCTACTGGTCACTATTACTCCTGTTTACATGTACAGTATATATTACCATAAACATGTATATATCCCTGCTACTGGTCACTATTACTCCTGTTTACATGTACTGTATATATTACCATAAACATGTATATATCCCTGCTACTGGTCACTATTACTCCTGTTTACATGTACAGTATATATTACCATAAACATGTATATATCCCTGCTACTGGTCACTATTACTCCTGTTTACATGTACTGTATATATTACCATAAACATGTATATATCCCTGCTACTGGTCACTATTACTCCTGTTTACATGTACAGTATATATTACCATAAGCATTTATATATCCCTGCTACTGGTCACTATTCAGCCCTGTTTACATGTACAGTATATATTACCATAAACATGTATATATCCCTGCTACCAGTCACTTTTCAGCCCTGTTTACATGTACTGTATATATTACCATAAACATGTATATATCCCTGCTACTGGTCACTATTACTCCTGTTTACATGTACAGTATATATTACCATAAACATGTATATATCCCTGCTACTGGTCACTATTACTCCTGTTTACATGTACTGTATATATTACCATAAACATGTATATATCCCTGCTACTGGTCACTATTACTCCTGTTTACATGTACAGTATATATTACCATAAACATGTATATATCCCTGCTACTGGTCACTATTACTCCTGTTTACATGTACAGTATATATTACCATAAACATGTATATATCCCTGCTACTGGTCACTATTACTCCTGTTTACATGTACAGTATATATTACCATAAACATGTATATATCCCTGCTACTGGTCACTATTACTCCTGTTTACATGTACTGTATATCCGCCTATCATGCCAACACTGACACGCACGCACACACACACACACACACACACACACACACACACACACACACACACACACACACACACACACACACACACACACACACACACACACACATGCCACTTATGCTTATGCTGCTGCAAAACTGTGTCCTATTATTATTATTAAATATCCTGCTACCAGTCACTTTCTACGTAGCTACCGTAACTACTGTAGTATCTGTGCACATTCGATGCTGGTCCTGACACAGTATCCTCTCTCATGTTTCCTATTTAGAAGCTCTACTATTTTGATATTGACTATTGCACTGTTGGGTAGGACTTGCAAGCACTTTACTGTAAAAAATACAAATAAACTTGAAAGTTTATTGAGTTCACATCACATGAATGGGAGCAGTTGTGTTTTTAGCATGTAAATCTTGGTGAGGCAAACTAAACATGTTTCTTTTAGATGCATGTCCGCAAAGCCACAACACAACACAAAAGTAAACAATACATGAATTGCACCATAAAACTGTCCCAACAGAAGAGCTTTCTTTTCAGCACCATGGAGTGAATCCTTACTACAGCTACACCTGGCTATCAGTGGAGCCTCGTCTGTCAGCGAAACAGCTCATTCAGACTCATTTACTGCCTTTTAAAAAACATAGCTCATATGGCTGACTTGCTTAAACAAATGTGGTTTCTACTGGAAATTGAGATGTACAAACTATGGCATAAGGTGGATAAGTGGATAAGAGGCAATTCTCAATTTCAATTAAGACTGAGCGAACTAGGACGGACATAGTCAGCATAACTATTTGTTCAGCACTTTTGAAATGTACAACGACAGAATTCAGAACATGGGCCGTTCTTACAGTATTCTCCCTGTACACCAAATCAGAACCGTAGGATAAATATAGGGGGCATATAAGCAGTCAATGAAAGCTCTTACAATATTCAATGACTACATTTCTCGAAAAGAGGCTATAGGCTACATGTGCACCACGAAGCCAGAACAGTAGGCTAAGTTAAGAGGGGGAAAGGGACCAATGTATTAGTGTGAGGCACATGGGCTTCTAACAGCTTACTACACAACATACACTTAGTATTACTTTCTTAGCTACAGTCTACATATCTCTCTGGCATCATTATGCAGCAGCATACAAGATATGTTTGGACTCACCTTGTTGTTCTGTGCTCACTTGAACAGGATGGTGGCTCTGCTGTCCTTCTTGTGGACAAATTTCGTCATCAAATTTCGTCTGGCATTCTCTGGATATATGGTGCTTTCAGAACAATGGGAAACTCGGAAAAAAAACAGGTTGAATCATGACGTCAGTGATCTTCAGGTCGGAGTTCTAGAAAGAGGGCCGAGTCCCAGTTGGATGACCGTTCAAAATATAATTTCCCATCGGAGCTCTCATTTTTCTCAGAGTTTCCAGTTGTCTTGAACTCAATGAAGTCTGATATTTCCCAGTTCTGAGTTTCTAGTTGTTTTGAACGCGGCAGAAGTCATGCTGGACTGACAGCATGGCCAATGTATTCAACCTTTTCTGGCCTATGGTGTTTTATGTGTGGCAGGTAGTCTAGTGGTTAGAGAGTTGGTCCAGTAACCGAAAGGTTGCTGGATGAAATTCATGAGCTGACAAGGTAAAAATCTGTCGTTCAGCCCCTAAACAAGGCAGTCATTGTAAATAAGAATTTGTTCCTAACTGACTTATCTAATTAAATAAAGGATCAAATGTGAATTGTTATCCTTTCAAGATTGGAAAACCCAGACTTGGACCACACACCCACTCCACTGAATAGCAGACTAGTGATTGCTTTGCAACGCTTGCTGTTAGCCATTGATTCCTTCCAAACCACTCATTGTTGAATTTGCGATTTCCAACTTGTTGCGTGATGTTTATGGCCTATGAGCACCGATACCTTTTATCTATAATGTATCTTCATTTGACAAGGATTGAAAAGGATTTCCCAGTGGATGGTCGACTCGATTCATGAAGACGACTGCTTGTCTAGCTTGCTAGCCAAGATTTTGAAAGTATGATGTTGACATAATCAGCCCAATCAAAGCTACGGTAGATATAACGTGATTTGAAATCATATTATCTGTAACCAATGACCTTGAGCCTTCTTGGATGGGCACTTCTAATGTAAATATTTCGCGGCACCCAACGGGCTTAAATTTTTCGAGCCCTCACCGTAGATTTTGCAGTGACATAGTGTCCCCATGAGTGACAGAACACTGAACCAATCACGGCACAACTTGAGAACATGATCAACCCCTACGCTCCGTATTTTCCCTTGGCTGCCCCACCACCACAGAAAGCACTGAGCTAGACTGAAACACCTGCATTTTGGAGGTATTTTGGAGCTGCCTTACTCAAGAAAGCAAAAAAAGAGACCATGTTTGTATGCGGATTTTCTCAAATCCATATATATATATATATTTATTTTTTTACATTGTTTGCAAACTGAAATGTGACACGTATTAATGACAAAGGAATAATACTGCTATTTTGGGGGAAGCTAAACGGGTGGGGCTCGAATCCAGTTGGTCTCAACCCCACCTGTTCTGAATGACGAGTCGTCACTGAATGGAAGAGATAGGCATCATCCCATATCATGATTTGATTAGTCGTCACTGAATGGATGACATAGGCACCATCCCACATCGTGATTTGATTAGTCGTCACTGAATGGAAGAGATAGGCACCATCCCACATCGTGATTTGATTAGTCGTCACTGAATGGAAGAGATAGGCACCATCCCATATCGTGATTTGATTAGTCGTCACTGAATGGAAGAGATAGGCACCATCCCATATCGTGATTTGATTAGTCGTCACTGAATGGAAGAGATAGGCAACATCCCATGTCGTGATTTGATTAGTCGTCACTGAATGGAAGAGATAGGCACCATCCCATATCGTGATTTGATTAGTCGTCACTGAATGGAAGAGATAGGCACCATCCCATATCGTGATTTGATTAGTCGTCACTGAATGGAAGAGATAGGCACCATCCCATATTGTGATTTGATTAGTCGTCACTGAATGGAAGAGATAGGCACCATCCCATAACGTGATTTGATTAGTCGTCACTGAATGGAAGAGATAGGCACCATCCCATATCGTGATTTGATTAGTCGTCACTGAATGGAAGAGATAGGCACCATCCCATATCGTGATTTGATTAGTCGTCACTGAATGGAAGAGATAGGCACCATCCCACATCGTGATTTGATTAGTCGTCACTGAATGGAAGAGATAGGCACCATCCCATATCGTGATTTTATTAGTCGTCAATGAATGGATGACATAGGCACCATCCCATATCGTGATTTGATTAGTCGTCACTGAATGGAAGAGATAGGCACCATCCCATATCGTGATTTGATTAGTCGTCACTGAATGGAAGAGATAGGCACCATCCCATATCATGATTTGATTAGTCGTCACTGAATGGAAGAGATAGGCACCATCCCATATTGTGATTTGATTAGTCATCACTGAATGGATGACATAGGCACCATCCCATATCGTGATTTGATTAGTCGTCACTGAATGGAAGAGATAGGCACCATCCCATATCGTGATTTGATTAGTCGTCACTGAATGGATGACATAGGCACCATCCCATATCGTGATTTGATTAGTCGTCACTGAATGGAAGAGATAGGCACCATCCCATATCGTGATTTGATTAGTTGTCACTGAATGGATGACATAGGCACCATCCCATATCGTGATTTGATTAGTCGTCACTGAATGGAAGAGATAGGCACCATCCCATATCGTGATTTTATGTGTTGCCTTTCCATTCCATTCACATCACTTTTAACTGTCACGGTGTTCGAAAAGTAAACTTGGTAGCAGTTAGACTTAGAAGCAGCCAGCAGAGAGAAGCTTCCATATCGGACTCCTGCTGTGACACAGAGAAAGAGATTTAAATGTCTTTCCTCCCACCCTGACCCTGAGAAGGAATTCATTTAACCAGATTACAAATCAAGACAGAACACTGATAGAAAGAGAGAGTGGGAGGGGGGGAGAGAGGGTGAGAGACAGAGAGAGAGAGGTGAGAGAGAGGGGGGAATGAGAGAGAGAGAGAGAGAGAGAGAGAGAGAGAGAGGGGAATGAGAGAGAGAGAGGGGGAGATAGAGAGGGAGTGAGAGAGAGAGGGACAAAGGGAAGGGAGAGAGAGAGGGGGTAGAAGAAAGGGAAGGGAGAGAGAGAGAGTAGGGAGAGAGACGGGGGAGTCACACATACAGTCACACAAACATTTTGTCTCAACAATATTTACCATCGCTCCCCGACCAAGATTTCCTGAGATTTCCTACCCAAACCAACTCCTTTTTCCCGGGAGAAATAACTGTGAGAAAACAAGTGAATTATAATAAATTATTTCCATTTACAGCAGGATGTGAAATAGAACTGTTAAATGATATGCAATGTCCAAATCTGGCTTCCCAATGCAGTATGAGCCTTATGCATAGCTAATGAATGAGGGGTTATGGATAAGCTTTCAACTTATAGCATCTGTCTCTTGCGCAATACGCACCTGTGCTCTGCTGGCCTATGTCCTTAAAAATGCTCCTTAGCTCTTGGAGCCACAGGAAAAGCTAGACTAGAATAGCTTGCTGGACATTTTTTCAGCATTTCTTATACTAATAGACTATTCAAAGAGGGATGCAAGCTCTTGTTTGCTGAATGTTAAATACAGCAGCCAATAGAACTCGCCAGCTTGTAGGCCTAAAACCCAGAAAATTAGTTACCCTCTGGTTTGTTCATTAAATGGGGAAGACTTTTTAATAAACGCTGAAAATAAGGTCTGGAATTCTATTATTACATAAATTCCTCAAAATTCACAAAATAAGTTTTTGATAAAACAAAACGTATAAGACCTCCTAAGCCTGTGTTTACCACAAACCTTATTTTCGGCTTTATCCCGAACTTTCCCATGGATTTTGTCCAACGAACCATAGCAGAGTTAGTGCCGACAAAAAGACCCCACTCACAGGGATTTCAGATGAAGAGGGAACCTTGACGGTGGCTATAGCAGGTATTTATTCAGACCCATAACCAGTCAACCTTCTTGAAGAGAAGTGAAAGACATCTGCATTTTTATTCTAATCCAATATTAATCAAGCATGTCATTACAATGATGAAGAAAAGGATAACAAAATGTATTTAATTTAACTGTTGAAAGCAAGGAAGGAATGAAGAAACACTAGAGAAAGAGGAGGTAGGCTAATATGAACAGTGAGGAGAAATATCATAAAAGGTACAAACAAAATCATTAGCATACTGGAGCTAGTTTAATTTATTTACCGAAGCTAGCTACATTATATCTATGGGCCTTTATGTTCCTCTGTCATGTGTAAAAACGCTGTACTATATATCATATGTTATGTATTGAATAAAGGTAAAATGTCTTTAATGTAGGGCTCATGAAATGTCTTTAATGTAGGGCTCATGAAATGTCTTTAATGTAGGGCTCATGAAATGTCTTTAATGTTGGGCTTATAAAATGTCTCTAATGTAGGACTCATAAAATGTCTTTAATGTAGGACTCATATAATGTCTTTAATGTAGGACTCATATAATGTCTTTAATGTAGGACTCATGAAATGTCTTTAATGTATAGCTCATAAAATGTCTTTAATGTAGGACTCATGAAATGTCTTTAATGTAGGACTCATGAAATGTCTTTAATGTATAGCTCATAAAATGTATTTAATGTAGGACTCATAAAATGTCTTTAATGTAGGACTCATGAAATGTCTTTAATGTATAGCTCATAAAATGTCTTTAATGTAGGACTCATAAAATGTCTTTAATGTAGGACTCATATAATGTCTTTAATGTAGGAGTCATAAAATGTCTTTAATGTAGGACTCATGAAATGTCTTTAATGTAGGACTCCTATAATGTCTTTAATGTAGGACTCATGAAATGTCTTTAATGTATAGCTCATAAAATGTCTTTAATGTAGGACTCATAAAATGTCTTTAATGTAGGACTCATGAAATGTCTTTAATGTATAGCTCATAAAATGTCTTTAATGTAGGACTCATAAAATGTCTTTAATGTAGGACTCATGAAATGTCTTTAATGTATAGCTCATAAAATGTCTTTAATGTAGGACTCATAAAATGTCTTTAATGTAGGACTCATATAATGTCTTTAATGTAGGAGTCATAAAATGTCTTTAATGTAGGACTCATGAAATGTCTTTAATGTAGGACTCCTATAATGTCTTTAATGTAGGACTCATGAAATGTCTTTAATGTATAGCTCATAAAATGTCATTAATGTAGGACTCATGAAATGTCTTCAATGTAGGACTCATAAAATGTCTTTAATGTAGGACTCATGAAATGTCTTTAATGTATAGCTCATAAAATGTCTTTAATGTAGGACTCATGAAATGTCTTTAATGTAGGACTCCTATAATGTCTTTAATGTAGGACTCATGAAATGTCTTTAATGTATAGCTCATAAAATGTCTTTAATGTAGGACTCATGAAATGTCTTTAATGTATAGCTCATAAAATGTCTTTAATGTAGGACTCATAAAATGTCTTTAATGTATAGCTCATAAAATGTCTTTAATGTTGGACTCATAAAATGTCTTTAATGTAGGACTCATGAAATGTCTTTAATGTATAGCTCATAAAATGTCTTTAATGTATAGCTCATATAATGTCTTTAATGTAGGACTCATGAAATGTCTTTAATGTATAGCTCATAAAATGTCTTTAATGTAGGACTCATGAAATGTCTTTAATGTATAGCTCATAAAATGTCTTTAATGTATAGCTCATAAAATGTCTTTAATGTAGGACTCATAAAATGTCTTTAATGTATAGCTCATAAAATGTCTTTAATGTAGGACTCATAAAATGTCTTTAATGTATAGCTCTT
Source organism: Oncorhynchus masou masou (assembly GCF_036934945.1). Classification (NCBI taxonomy): domain Eukaryota; kingdom Metazoa; phylum Chordata; class Actinopteri; order Salmoniformes; family Salmonidae; genus Oncorhynchus; species Oncorhynchus masou. The sequence goes on along the minus strand of NC_088239.1, from coordinate 10,359,571 downwards.
CAGGCTCAGGTAGCATCAGGCTTGAATCATCATGCCGATCAAATCTCTAATCAATTCAGACATATTTATATGCTTTAGAATGACACTTCTGGTTTGGGCGGGAAATTAACAGCGAGAAAAATGATTTATTCTCGGGATGAATACCAGGAAAATATTCAACCCTAAAGGCACTGACCTAACGCACGCTGTGGACAGGGTGGCCCATTCATTTTTAGGCGGGGGCAAAATTATATCCAGGCTGAGTGGTCAGCTGTGTCCCTGGAGAAAATAGGATTCACCCCAGAAAATGTACTTGCCCACTCTAGCTAGCTGGCTAACACTATCAGTTTACAGAGTCACGATTAACAGTACAATTATTGTTTTCTAATCCATTTTTTGATGAATCATTTATTTTCAAGGCAAATACTTTTTATTCATACTCATGGTGCTCAAGCAATTATTTTTTTGTTGTTCTGGTTGTTGGCGGCTGTTGGCCTCATGTTTCCTTCCTTCGTCGTGGATTTCCTGTTCTAGTATTTCTAATTATTTTTCTTATATGAAGAGTAACACACGATACAACCTCTCAAAAATGTTTTAATGAACTCTGGGTCATCTTCATTTGGGTAATTCTGTTTTTATTTTACTAGGCAAGTCAGTTAAGATCAAATTCTTATTTTCAATGACGGCCTAGGAACAGTGGGTTAACTGCCTGTTCAGGGGGAGAACAACAGATTTGTACCTTGTCAGCTCGGGGATTTGAACTTGCAACCTTTCAATTACTAGTCCAACGCTCTAACCACTAGGCTACCCTGCCACCCCAATAACAATTCAGTAGAGTGACTTGATCTTGTGCCAGGTGTCCTATTGCCATTATTTACATTTGGATCTTTAGTAATTTCTGTAGACTTAAATGGGACTTTATCAATGATAATTGATTCTCCTCTGGATCTTGAGGAGTAGGTGGAGGAGAATACCAACCCATTCCAAGCTCCCACAAACCTTTCACTTTCTATTGCTGATAGGTGAGTTTCTTCAAAAAATAAAAATTATTAATTATTTTGGCTGGATGCACAATTATTATTGGTGCCTCTGTAGTGATCATTACCTTTAATGAAGGTTATTGTCTCTATGCAATACAAATAAATAAATATATATATATAGTGCATATACGGTACCAGTCAAACGTTTGGAAACACCTACTCATTCCAGGGTTTTTATACATTGTAGCATAATATTGAAGACATCAAAACTATGAAATAACATGGAATCGTGCAGTAACCAAAAAAGTGTTAAACAAATAAAAATATATATTATATTTGAGATTCTTCAAAGTAGCCATCCTTTGCCTTGATGACAGCTTTGCACACTCTTGGTATTCTCTCAACCAGCTTCATGACGTAGTCAACTGGATTGCATTTCAATTCACAGGTGTGCCTTGATAAAAGTTCATTTGTGGGAATGATTTCCTTCTTAATGCGTTTGAGCCAATCAGTTGTGTTGTGACAAGGTAGGGGTGGCATACAGAAGATAGTCCTATTTGGAAAAAGACCAAGTCCATATTATGACAAGAACAGCTCAAATAAGCTAAGAGAAACTAATCAGAAAATCTGAAAATTCCAGAACTTTGAAAGTTTCTTCAAGTGCAGTCGCAAAAACCATCAAGTGCTATGATGAAACTGGCTCTCATGAGGACCGCCAAAGGAAAGGAAGATGCAGAGTTATCTCTGCTGAAGAGGATAAATTCATTAGAATTAACTACACCTTAGAAATTACTGCCCAAATAAATGCTTCACAGCGCTCAAGTAACAGACACATCTCAACATCAACTGTTCAGAGGAGACTGCGTGAATCAGTCCTATGTCACCAGCAAAGCACCCCTACATCATCACCTCTCCTCCATGCTTCACAGCGGGAACCACACATGCGCAGATCATCCGTTCACCTACTCTGCGTCTCACAAAGATGAGGTTGGAACCAAAAATCTCACATTTGGTCTCATCAGGCCAAAGCACAGATTTCCACAGTTCTAATTTCCTGTGCTTGTTTCTTAGCCCAAGCAAGTCTCTTCTCATTATTGGTGTCCTTTAGTAGTGGTTTCTTTGCAGCAATTTGACCATGAAGATCCTGACTAGTCTCCAAGTCCCTGCCACTGAAAAACATCCCCATAGCATGATGCTGCCACCACCATGCTTCACTGTAGGGATGGGTTCAGGTTTCCTCCAGACGTGACACTTGGCATTCAGGCCAAAGTGTTTCATCTTGGTTTCATCAGAACAGAGAATCTTGTTTCTCATGGTTTGAGAGTCTTTATTGGCCTTTTGGCAAACTCCAAGCAGGCTGTCATGTGCCTTTTACTGAGGAATGGCTTCCATCTGGCCACTACCATAAAGGCCTGAGATGGGAGAACCTTCCAGAAGGACACAGAGGAACTCTACAGAGGAACTCTAGAGCTCAGTCAGAATGACCATCGGGTTCTTGGTCACCTCCCTGACTAAGACCCTTTTCCCCCAATTGCTCAGATTGTCTGGGCGGCCAGCTCTAGGAAGACTCTTGGTGGTTCCAAACTTCTTCCATTTAAGAATGATGGAAGCCACTGTGTTCTTGGGGACCTTCAATGCTGCAAACATGTTCTGGTTCCCTTCCCCCGATCTGTGCCTCGACATAATCCTGTCTCGGAGCTCTACGGAAAATTCATTTGACCTCATGGCTTGGTTTTTGCTCTGACAAGCACTGTCAACTGTGGGATCTTATGTAGAAAGGTGTGGGGGGTGGGGGGGGGGGGGTGCTGAGGAGTATTTCCATCTGTATGTGTGGAAAAACTCATTCTGCCTGGCTGGGTCTGCTTCCCCAGTGGGTGGACCTGGCTCCCAAGTGGCTGCGCCCCTGCCCAGTCATGTGAAATCCATAGATTAAGACCTAATTAATTTTTTATAAATTGACTGATTTCCTTCTACGAACTGTAAATCAGTAAAATATTTGAAATTAATGCATGTAGCGTTTATATTTTTGTTCATTTTTGTTCAATACTCCAATGAAATAAATACAAAAAGATGCAGGCATATAACCAGTTCCGTTGTATTGCACGCGACCACATGTAGGTCTCAGTCGTTTTGACGAGGGACAGGCGGATCACTACGAGCATGGTGTTATAATGACTCGTAACATCAATGCAACATCCGTCTGCTCTTTCGCGCGGGTAGAGCCAAAACGAGTGCGTCCATTTATTCACTAGATGTTTCTGAGATTATCGGCTACAATGTTCAATTGGCCTAGCTACAGGATTAAATTAATGAATTAATTTCAACATAATTATCTAACAAAGAGCTGGGGATTATAATTGAAAGGTGGATAATTGTAGGCTTTGCGCACATAGCTGGCTTGATTGTCTTTCTCTTTTATAAACTCTGCAGTTGCGCATGTTTCTTCAATATTCATTCAACAAACTAACATGGTTTATTGTACTTTCCATGGGAGAGTAAAAATAAAAGGATAATTGACACCTGATAATATCATGTTACCCACATTGATAAAACATGCTTTTCAATTCATATATCAATTGCTACGTTAAAAGGGCAAAAGTAAAAAAAAGTTTTAAAAAATAAAAAGGGAGCGAGAGCAACGGAATTAAAGTACTGTGTTTACAGTTTCAGCGCTCTAGGATGTGTCTTTTTTCCCACATATTGGCCATTTCAATTCTTCCCACCCACTCAGGGCTTTGAAGCCGATTGGCTGGACGGCATTCAAAAAGATTTGTCCAGATCATAGAAATCATCATGTTATTCACTTGTCAGATCGTTACTTAAACAAATAGATCATGGCTATTTATGCTGCATGGCCAATAGTCATTAAAGTGTTGTTCATTTTTTTGACAGATGCTTGAGTGGTGCTGTGATTGTCTTGCCAATAGGCGTGTGAGTGAAGGCATTGACATCATTGTTTTCTAATCCACAATACCTTTCTCTTTTGTATCTTTGTGGTGGTGGTGTTGTGCAGTCCGTCAGTCGCATCATTTCAATAGACTAAACAGTTCAATGGCCCAGTGCCGCATCTGTCGTACATCGTCTGTTGAGAGGCTGTCCTATAGTCTATACAGTTCATTCATTGCCATTTCCACCGTTCTCCTTGTTCTGGTTATCCAGGAATCGGGTAGCTTGTTTTGCTGATTTCCTTCCATTTGACCCATCGTTGTGTGGGGTACACCAGAGAGAACGGGATTCGTTTTTCCCCCCATAACCTTTTCTTTATGGGGTCGAATTATCTGCGTTAATGTAACGGTCTCTGCTCATGTCGGCGTTGATGTAGATCCGATGACATCAAAGGTCCAACTGCTGACTTTTTGGCTAGGATGGCCAGTTGTAAAATGTTATATTTGTCCATATAGGGAAGAACCAGGAAGTAATTAATGCTTTCGTTTTTTTTTCTCCAAATTACTCACAGACAGATAGAGATACAATTTTTTATTACTAAGTACATACGTCCTTTACCATTAGCAACTCTCATTTAATTTCTAGGGTCAATGAGTTGAAATTAAATAGACCAAGAACAGAACTACCCCAACGTTACTTTTGTACCCGTTGGCAGGGCGGCAGTAACACCGCCTTGGGAAGGAATTGACAGCTGGCGAGAAGTGCACAAAATCTGTTTTATCTCCATGTTTTTTATTAAATGTTTAATAAATGTTTTTACTTACTTCACAGACATCATCAGGTTTATCACATTTTCATGGCTTTACACAAGGTAATTAACTCCCAGAAATACATTTTTTTAACCACTAAGATGTCGACAAAGGTTTGTGAGAAGCTGATCCATCAAGTCAATTGATTAAGGCATAATTCTAATGATGTCATAACATTTTTACACATTCAGTCACTTGTATAATATAAAAGCAATATGAGCTAGAGGAGACAATGCTGTGCTCAAACATGTATTTGTATTTTATTCCAGGTCATCAGTTTACATTGTGTTACTTTCCTCCCACCCATCTCTCCCGTATCCTCTCCCAGGCTAACAACAAGACTAGCTAGCATGACACTTGAAACCTATGCTGTTATTTCGTCACTAGATGGGTGAATAAAATAACATTGTTTGGAACTAACAACTCTACACCCGAAAAACACTTCCGGGTCAGTTTTTTTAACTTACATTTAACTCAGACCCACTTTTTGTTGACGACTCAGCGAAAAACATGGTCGGACTGGGCTGGGTTTTTTTTGTTGCAGGAAGGTCATCCTCCACAGTAAGGACATGCTGACTCCACTACGTCATTCCAGTTTCTGTCCTGTCTGAGGAAATGAGTGTGTTACTTTCGCCCCGGCTCTCCCCTAGTTAACCCTTCTGTTGTGTTCGTTTCATGTCAATTCATTCTGTGTTCCCGGGCCAAAATTACCTCCCCATTATAGCTGATTATAAATCCATAATAATTAATATATTATCACCTAATGTTGTGTTAGATCTTTTTATCAACTTAAGTTCTTGTAAACATTACAACTTTTGAATTTCTATTTGCTGTTTATGACCTGTAGGCCTCATTGACCTGAGCTCATACAACTAGGTTTTGAGTTTACAAAATGCATAATATATGGATTATTTTGACTATAAAAAATACTCGGATGAAACATATTGTTCTATTTATTACATCAACTGGTGGTAGATTAGTTTCTGGATCTGGACACACCAGCCAAAATCAAGAGAGACACGTCTGCTTGGACGTCTGTCCGGTCTACCTCCTTCCAGTTGTCTTCGTAAACGCGTCTCCCCTCCAAGTTGGTCACGTTTAATACTATAGTTTTAATTGACTCTGTCAGGAACAGTTCGAAGCAGGATGTTATGTCATCAACCCGGGATATGGCGTATCTCATTGGCCCTCGGGTCATCCTAATAACATTTTCAGCCGACAGCCGACCTCCTCTCAGGTGGCGATGAAGACAGGACAAATTCCCATTCTTTGACCGGAATGTAGCAACAACCTCAGCAGGGCCCTCTTCCTCATCACTGGATGGTTCCACATCGGTTGTCTCTTGGTCTGTGTTGTCTTCAACTTCTGACACTTCCTCCTCTAATGCATCCTCACTGTTAGTTTCCTGGCCTCTGTCCTCCTCACCAGTGTCATGATCAAAGATATGATCAAGAGCCTCACGTACAGTATATTGTTTGGTCATTTTACTGCCACAGAATGAACTGTGAGCAAGGTCTTAAAAAAGCTTTATATACCAGAGCTGTGAGAAAAAGTCTATATATATTATTGAAACAATGTTGTGATTGTTTGTGAGAATGCCAACAGGTGTGGTTCCCGTGGGGGACCGATTCTATTGGGGAAAGGTCCCCATGGGGGTTGCCATGGAAGCCAAGAAGGGGAGTGAGGTGTGTGTGTGTGCTCAAACACACACACATGTGAGAGTCTGGGAGAGGAAGTGTGTCCATATGATGAATGGGCATGTGCCTGAACTCAGTTGTATACACTAATTGTAGTCTCACCCATTCATTTCTAATGACCAGTCATTTTGGACCGGGAACACCACATGTATACAAAAGTTACATAAAACACCAAAATTGTAATGAATTTTTTTATCAAAATGTATTATGTGTGTTCAGATGCCCTGTGTGGACAAAGTCATGGAACCTTATGACAATCAGATTAAATTAACTACATTTTCCAGAGAAAACTTGTAAATCAGTTGAATTCGACCGGAACAAAACAGGAGGGTTAAGGAACTTCGCAGAGACGCCCTTTGGTTTGCTGCTCTTGGCCCCAAATTTGATTCTGGGAACCCGTGTGAAGTTCTCCTGGCCCAGTAGTTGTGGTATTACCTTTTCCAGGAATTTTTCCATTCCGGATGTTCTACAGTGTTCTGGGAAATGTATGAAACAAAGATTTGAACGGTGACTGAAGTTTTTCATCCCATGCACTCTTTCATTAAGCTCCTTAGTGATGTCTTTTTGTACATCCACAGTTTTCTGGAGTTTTTCTCGTGTGATTTTCTCCAGGGTTAATCTGGTTTCGGCCTCCTCCACTCATTCGCCCAGGTCAGTCATATCAGTTTTGATATTTTTTACATCATCAGATATTTTTTACATCATCAGATATTTTTTTCTTCAACCGCTTGGACAGTTTCTCATTGCCAGTGGAAATTTCTGTTCGTAGTGTTTCTAAACTAATTTTAGTCGTGTCGACAGGTTCTTGGTTGCGTTGTTTTGCTGGTCTCTATTTGTCAATCTACTATTTTCCATAACATGCAGTTTCCAGCATTTCAGTTATTTCTTAACTTTAGAGTCAAATTCTTTCCTGTTTAAGAGGCATATTGTCAAACTGAATGTCAAACTGGAAATGTCAAACTGCTTACCTCACGGACTCCATACCGGAAATATGTCTTTGTTAAAACACATATTCTAAGCATATAGCTAGATTCTAACTCAAGTTTGTGGAAAAGAGAGCAAAAATTGACATTTAAAAATAGCACCTCAGGTGATTTTGAGTTCGACATCAACACCACTAGTCTGTAATTATAAATTGTTTCATGGCAAACCGAATCCGCAATTTGTCAAATGCTCGTTTCTCATCACAGTATTTTAACATTTAATTTGACTTCACAGTCTGTCTCGTTTGACCTCTTAAAGGTGATAATATCATACAATTATATATTTAAACCACAATCACATGACTTAATCGTCAGAAGTAATTCATATTCAGCCACTGTCGGGTCCTTGATGACTTCACGTCTGATAGCAGCTGCTCCACTCATTTGTTTAAACAGTATTAGTCTATAATATAATATAGACTCTATAGCCATGAAGAGACGCAGAGAGATTAGCCATGTCACTGTGAACACCATATTCTATATACAAAGGAAAAATGTGACTTATTTGAAATCATTTAAAAGCAATTTTTTATGCGTTTAATGTAGATGTGGCCACTAAGTGCTGTCCTGGTGAGCGTGGCAACGTGAACCTGCCTGAGCACTGACAGAACATATTACTACTTCCCAGCAAAAGTACACTCCGAACTCTACAGTCCCACTGGGTCTGTCATAATGTGTGACATTAAAAAACACGAGCTGGCGCACACCCAGAGAAAATGATTTTATGTAGAGGTGCTGACTAACGTCAAATAAACTTTAGACGATAAAAATAAAGACTCCCAGTAATTTATAGGGTAAATCACCAAGGTTTCGGCATCACTGTGCATTCTTGCCCTGCAGAACTCTCTTTATTTGTATAGTTTATAATGTGTGACATTAAAATGGAAAACCCCCCTATAGAGGAACTGACAGTCAGGCCTTGTGCGGCTCTATTATAGCATATTACGTAAACGGAACAGGGTGTTCACACTAAGATACATTATACCAGCAGGTACAGTAGTAGGTTAGCATTGTGAACAGCTCCTGGAGACGGGAAAGGAGAGAATCATTATTTACAGAAAGAGTCACGGAACACTGTCGAGAGTGAAAGGGGGGGGGGGCTGAGACTGAGAGACGGAAACAGAGAGTAGGAGAGAGACAGCAAGGGGGGAGAGACCGAGTGAGGGAGAGAGAGAAAGATAGGAAGAGAAATAGAGAGAGAGAGACAGACAGACAGACAGACAGACAGACAGACAGACAGACAGAATGGGAGTAGGGTGTTCCAGTATAATGATATAATATCAGACTGTATAATTGGTTGCCTGACAGTCAGAACACACAGCTGGTCTCCTCAATGTTCACAAGAAGAAAATGTGTTGTGTGTGTGTGTTGGGGTGGGGGGGGCCTCCCTGCACACAGCCAGGTGTGTCCTCTTTCTGAAAGAGTCACCATGCTGATAGCCATGTGTTTAGCATGTAGGATGGCCACAGAGGTACTGCTAGGTTATCAGCACATTACCAGCACAGAGCTGACGGAACACACACATTTACACATTGTTATTGTACAACATTGCCAATAATATAGCATTTTAAATGTCTATATTGTTTAAAAACTTTCTTGAGTGTAATGTTTACTGTTCATTTTTTGATTGTTTATTTTCTTTTTGTTTCTTGTATATTCCACTTTTTTTGGCAACGTAAACATACAGTATATTTCACATGCCAATAAAGCCCTTTGAATTGAATTGAGGGAGCGAGAGAATGAGAGAGAGAATGAGAGAGAGAGAAAGAAAGGAGAGAGAGGGCTCTGTTCACAAACACAAACAGACCCCACAGAGCCCCAGGACAGAAACACCTTTAGACCCAAACAAATTACGAGAAAGCAAAAAAATGACTACTTGACACACTGGAAAGAATCAACCATAAAATGGAGAAAACTGGAATGCTATCTGGCCCGAAACAGAGAGTACACAGTGGCAGAATACCTGACCCCTGTGACTGACTCAATATTAAGAAAATCCTTGACTATGTACAGACTCAGTGAGCATAGCCTTGCTATTGGAAAAGGCCGCTGTAAGCAGAGAGAGAAGACAGGCTATGTGCACACTTATGATCTATTCCACTTGTTTTGGCAATGTAAACTTAAGTTTTCCATGCCGATAAAGATAATTCAAATCAAATGAAGCAGGGCAGTCAAGAAAGTAAAATATTATAAAAAGTAACACAATAAAATAACAATAACGAGGCTATATACATGGGGTACCGGTACCGAGTCAGTGGCCGGGGATACAGGTTAGTCGAGGTCGTTTGTACATGTAGGTAGGTGACTATGCATAGAGGTGACTATGCATAGATGATATATAGCGAGGAGCAGCAGTTTACAAACCAAATGGGGGGGGGGGGGGGTCAATGTAAATAGTCCGGTGGCCATTTGATTAATTGTTCAGCAGTCTTATGGTTTGGGGGTAGAAGCTGTTAAGGAGCCTTTTGGTCCGAGACTTGGCACTCTGGTTCCGCTTGCCGTGCGGTAGCAGAGAAAACAGTCTTTGACTTGGGTGACTGTAGTCTCTGACAATTCTTTGGGCTTTTCTCTGACACCGCCAAGCATATAGGTCCTGGATCTGAATTGAATTGAAATGAAAGAGAGGGAGGCAGGTGCAGAGTTTATTATCTTTCACTTGCTTTGGCAAATGTAAACATATATTTCCCATGCCAATATAAAGCCTTTGAATAGGAGAGGGAGAGAGAGAGAGAGAGAGAGAGAGAGAGAGAGAGAGAGAGAGAGAGAGAGAGAAAAGGGCAGTCTGTGTTTAATCTCTCCATACACACACTCACTTTCTCTCTCCCCTCCCTCTCTCCCCCTCTCTACAGATGTAGGATCTTAAATAGATCAACCTGTTGCAGGATAACTTTTTAGTGTATTTGAGGTTTAAAAAGGCTTCTAAAGTTTGTAATTTCCAATTGTCTGACTTTATTTTCCCTTGACCATTAATTATAATCAACACAATAATTCACATTTCCTGCTGCTGCATGATTATTGTCTCGGTGTAGTATACTGGCCACACACAGATACACATCACAATACATGAGGGAAAACTGAAAGATCAGGCAGGCATTTAGATTCCATATTCAGAGTGTGAGCATGCTTGTGTGTGTGTGTGTGTGTGTGTGTGTGTGTGTGTGTGTGTGTGTGTGTGTGTGTGTGTGTGTGTGTGTGTGTGTGTGTGTGTGTGTGTGTGTGTGTGTGTGTGTGTGTGTGTGTGTGTGTGTCGACCAAAAGTCGTCTCTTCTTTAGTCCAATCAAGATTTTTAAACATGTATTTTTCCATATATAGACATGCCCAATGTGTTTTAATAAAATCAACGATATGCATGAACTGAACTTGTCTGATGCTTAAACCTTACGATTTGATGAAATAAGACAAATGCCTCAAGAGGGCGCCAGAGATCTAGATAAACAGAAGAAAAAGACAACCTTACCCAACTATTTTCCTCCCGCTCCTGTTGGCATTCGCAGATTCTGCCATTACTCTCCTGACAGCAACCTTTCTGTGCAAATGCTTGTGAAATAGTTTAATTTATAACAACTTCTTCATATCTCAATCTTGTCATTTGGTTAATCAAAATTATATCCAAATCCAAATGAAAATTATACTAACCTAAAAAGTAACTTCTATTGCCAACTTTTTTTAAATAACCTAGATAAAGGCAACAAATAAAAATATTGCAGCCTGAAGGTAGAAGATAACCTGATAACAATAAATATCCTATAAATCATGGCTACACATGGCCTGTCTGCAATAAACTTGAAACGTATCAACTATAACTTGGGACCACTCAGAAGCTTGCACTAGCAAACTTGCAACATTGTATAAAATAATCTGGGCCCTCAGAGTTTCCTGTGCCAGTGATCTCGGGACAGACACACAGTTGTAGGCTATTTGCATAAGGGATAAGATGCAGTGCTTGACTTGGACAGCAGCTCACCGGAGCTGAGTACCGGCATCTCAAATGTTCTACTGCTTCAGCTCCTGTTCCTCTTATAGAATATTAATTCAAAAGTATTGTGGAGCTCCTGCACCTGAATATAAACAGTACCAGCACCCAAAATGAGTACCGGAACCTATTCCAGTCCAGGTCAAGCACTGATAAGAAGTAATCAAGTAGGTCTATTTTATGATGTTTCCATTGGATCAGAGCATGACATTTCTCTTTCACGCTGAGCGGTTGTCGAAAGGGAGAGAGCGAGAAAGATTTTTCAAATACATTGAGGAACGACTGTAATTCTCAATGGACGTAAAACCAGACGTTGTTTGCTTTGTTTGAGGTGAATATTACTTTGTGAAGCTCCACAGGTCATTAGTGGTGGTGCGTTAAGCCAATCAGAAATACTATCAGATCCCCAAAAGGGCACATTTATATGCCTACATTTTCTTGCAGGACAGGCAGGCCTACTTCTATGCGTGCGGGTCTTAACTCAACATTAACAGGAGTGCTCCAAACAAAAGACAATGACTAAATTGACAAAACTCGTAAATGGAAATGAAATAAACCAAAACGTTTGCACTCTGCAAACAATGTGTCCACTCCGACAATGATAATGGGAAGACTGGAATAATAATATTGAAGGCATTAAAATAAATTACCGTAACCAAAGTAACAAACATTGTAGATTAGAAATGATAGAAATGAATGGTAAATGAATGGTAAATGAATGGTAAATGTACTACTGGTGATGTATGTAATGGGGAAGTGATAGACACTAACAATCAAACGCAAACAATTCAAACAATGAAGTTATAAAATAATGAATGTGCACACATTGGCGGGACAGAGCACATTCTGGAGAAAGAAGTGCATCTGGGCGCATGGTAAATCCGACGCCTGCATCGGCCGTGCAGCATTTATGGTGATACGACTTCAGCAGCAGTCAGGCCATTCATACCTCTTCCTTCTGCGAAGCAGTGCAGAGCTGTTGTCAAGGAAGTGAGACTATGTTTATACGGGGTGTACCGCCCCTCGCAACCAATCATGTCAATGCGGAGCCCCTGCATTGTCACAACATTTGGTAGGCTCATGGCGATGCGGTACGGAGCGCGATTTGGCCTCTGGATGCTTATGGAAGCTCCACAATAGCATTACACCCTCCATATGGAGCCTCCATCACAGTCTAGGCCTCCGCAATGGATTAGTTTACTGAGATGGGCGCAAATATACACTGCTCAAAAAAATAAAGGGAACACTAAAATAACACATCCTAGATCTGAATGAATGAAATATTTTTATTAAATACTTTTTTCTTGACATAGATTAATGTGCTGACAACAAAATCACACAAGAATTATCAATGGAAATCAAATTTATCAAACCATGGAGGTCAGGATTTGGAGTCACACTAAAATTAAAGTGGAAAACCACACTACTGGCTGATCCAACTTTGATGTAATGTCCTTAAAACAAGTCAGAATGAGGCTCAGTAGTGTGTGGGGCCTCCACGTGTCTGTATGACCTCCCTACAACGCCTGGGCATGCTCCTGATGAGGTGGCGGATGGTCTCCTGAGGTCTGAGGAACGGGCGGGCCAGTCCATAGCATCAATGCCTTCCTCCTGCAGGAACTGCTGACACACTTCAGCCACATGGGGTCTAGCATTGTCTTGCATTAGGAGGAACCCAGGGCCAACCGCACCAGCATATGGTCTCACAAGGGGTCTGAGGATCTCATCTCGGTACCTAATGGCAGTCAGGCTACCTCTGGCGAGCACATTGAGGGCTGTGCGGCACCCCAAAGAAATGCCACCCCACACCATGACTGACCCACCGCCAAACCGGTCATGCTGGAGGATGTTGCAGGCAGCAGAACGTTCTCCACAGCGTCTCCAGACTCTGTCACGTCTGTCACATGTGCTCAGTGTGAACCTGCTTTCATCTGTGAAGAGCACAGGGCGCCAGTGGCGAACTTGCCAATCTTGGTGTTCTCTGGCAAATGCCAAACGTCCTGCACGGTGTTGGGCTGTAAGCACAACCCCACCTGTGGACATCGGGCCCTCATACCACCCTCATGGAGTCAGTTTCTGACTGTTTGAGCAGACACATGCACATGTGTGTCCTGCTGGAGGTCATTTTGCAGGGCTCTGGCAGTGCTCCTCCTGCTCCTCCTTGCACACAGGCGGAGGTAGCTGTCCTGCTGCTGGGTTGTTGCCCTCCTACGGCTCCTCCACGTCTCCTGATGTACTGGCCTGTCTCCTGGTAGCGCCTCCATGCTCTGGACACTACGCTGACAGACACAGCAAACCTTCTTGCCACAGCTCGCATTGATGTGCCATCCTGGATGAGCTGCACTACCTGAGCCACTTGTGTGGGTTGTAGACTCCGTCTCATGCTACCACTAGAGTGAACGCACCGCCAGCATTCAAAAGTGACCAAAACATCAGCCAGGAAGCATAGGAACTGAGAAGTGGTCTGTGGTCACCACCTGCAGAATCACTCCTTTATTGGGGGTCTTGCTAATTGCCTATAATTTCCACCTGTTGTCTATTCCATTTGCACAACAGCATGTGAAATTTATTGTCAACCAGTGTTGCTTCCTAAGTGGAGAGTTTGATTTCACAGAAGTGTGATTGACTTGGAGTTACATTGTGTTTGAGCAGTGTATATAAATTACCGTTCAAAGGTTTGGGGTCACATAGAAATGTCATTGTTTTTGAAAGAAAATCACTTTTTTTATCCATTGAAATAACATCAAATTGATCCGACATAAAGTGTAGACATTGTTCATGTTGTAAATGACTATTGTAGCTGGAAATGGAAGATTTTTTATGGAATATCTACATAGGCGTACAGAGGCCCATTATAGGTGTCACGGTCGTCCTCCCCTTCATCTGAAGAGGAGAGGCGAGAAGGATCGGAGGACCAAAATGCGGTATGTGGTATGTGTTCATCATTCATTTTAATAAAGAAAACACTGAACACTGAAACACTATACAAAAACATTAACCGACATAACAACCGTGACGCTAATGAGAACTGTACTGAAACAAGCAATCAACATAGACAATCACCCACAAACAAACAGTGCAACCCAGGCTACCTAAGTATGATTCTCAATCAGAGACAACTAATGACACCTGCCTCTAATTGAGAACCATACTAGGCCGAAACATAGAAATCCCCAAATCATAGAAAATAAAACATAGACTGCCCACTCCAACTCACGCCCTGACCATACTAAACAATGAATACAAAACAATGGAAATAAAGGTCAGAACGTGACAATAGGACTAGTTGAGTATCTGGACCATCTGCATTTGTGGGTTCGATTACAGGCTCAAAATGGCCAGAAACAAAAAACGTTCTTCTGAAACTCGTCAGTCTATTCTTGTTCTGAGAAATAAAGGATATTCCATGCGAGAAATTGCCAAGAAACTGAAGATCTCGTACAACGCTGTGTACTACTCCCTTCACAGAACAGCGAACTGTCTCTTACCAGAATAGAAAGAGGAGTGGAGGCCCCGGTGCACAACTGATCAAGAGGACAAGTACATTAGAGTGTCTCGTTTGAGATGCCTCACAAGTCCTCAACTAGTAGCTTCATTAAATAGTACCCGCAAAACACCTGCCAGTCTCAACGTAAACAGTGAAGAGTCGACTCCGGAATGCAGGCCTTCTAGGCAGAGTTCCTCTGTCCAGTGTATGTGTACTTTGGCCCATCTTAATCTCTTCTTTTTATTGGCCAGTCTGAGATATGGCTATTTCTTTGCAACTCTGCCTCAAAACAAGTGACCACAACCTTTTGAACGGTAGTGTATATATATTTGTTACTGCTGAACTAAAACAATCTTGGTCGACCAACAGCCATACACCACACCACACCACACACACACACACAACACCTACACACAGTACACACTCACTACACCTACACACACACTACACACTCACTACACACCACACACTCACTCCACACTCCACACTCCACACTCCACACTACACAAACACGACTGTAGTGCATAAAACCACTGAACCACTCAGGAGCCCCAAATGTTTTACTTAATAAGTGTTAAGTAAAAAATACATAAGTACAAATAAAAATAATTAATAATTAAAGAGCAGCAGTGAAATAACAGTAACGAGGCTATATACAGGGAGTATCGGTACAGAGTCAATATACAGGGGGTACCAGTACAGAGTCAATGTGGAGACTATATACAGGGTGTACCGGTACAGAGTCAATATACAGGGGGTACCAGTACAGAGTCATTGTGGAGGCTATATACAGGGGGTACCGGTACAGTGTCATTGTGGAGGCTATATACAGGGGGTACCGGTACAGAGTCAATGTGGAGGCTATATACAGGGGGTACCGGTACAGAGTCAATGTGGAGGCTATATACAGGGGGTACCGGTACAGTGTCATTGTGGAGGCTATATACAGGATGTACCGGTACAGTGTCAATGTGGAGGCTATATACAGGGGGTACCGGTACAGAGTCAATGTGGAGGCTATATACAGGGGGTACCGGTACAGAGTCAATATGGAGGCTATATACAGGGGGTACCGGTACAGTGTCAATGTGGAGGCTATATACAGGGGGTACCGGTACAGAGTCAATGTGGAGGCTTTATACAGGGAGTACCGGTACAGAGTCAATGTGGAGGCTATATACAGGGGGTACCGGTACAGAGTCAATATGGAGGCTATATACAGGGGGTACCGGTACAGTGTCAATGTGGAGGCTATATACAGGGGGTACCGGTACAGAGTCAATGTGGAGGCTTTATACAGGGAGTACCGGTACAGAGTCAATGTGGAGGCTATATACAGGGGGTACCGGTACAGAGTCAATATGGAGGCTATATACAGGGGGTACCGGTACAGAGTCATTGTGGAGGCTATATACAGGGGGTACCGGTACAGAGTCAATATGGAGGCTATATACAGGGGGCACTGGTACAGAGTCAATATGGAGGCTATATACAGGGTGTTACGGTACAGAGTCAATGTATGGGGGCACCGGTTAGTCGAGGTAATTGAGGTAATATGTATATGTAGGGAGAGTTATGAGAGTTAAGTGACTATGCATAGATAATAACCAGAGAGAAGCAGCAGTGTAAGGGGGGGGGTGTTCATGCTAATAGTCTCGGAAGCCATTTGATTAGCTGTTCAAGAGTCTTGTGGCTTGGGGGTAGAAGCTGTTAAGAAGCCTTTTTGTCCGATACTTGGCGCTCCGGTACCGCTTTAAGGGCCTTCCTCTGACATTGCCTGGTATAGAGGTCCTGGATGGCAGGAAGTTTGGCCCCCAGTGGTATACTGGGCCCTACGCACTACCCTCTGTAGCGCCTTCCGGTCAAATGCCGAGCATTTTCCATACCAGGCAGTGATGCAACCAGTCAGGATGCTCTAGATGGTGCAGCTGTAGAACTTTTTGAGGATCTGGGGACCCACACACACACACTACACACTCACTACACAAACACCAACACACAATACACACTCACTAAACAGACACACACACACTACACACTCACTACACAGACACACACACTACACACTCACTACACACTACACATGACACAGACACACACACTACACACCACACACTACACACAAATCTGCTGACAGCATGTACATCATATGTACGCGATTCAGCTCATATCTCCATGATGTTAATATCTATTGTCCATCTATATGTGTAGCTGTGTGGGAGAACAGATGGAGAGAGGTTTATACATGCTGAGTTACTAAGTCAGGTTGTCAGACAGTTATGATGTGGACATGGAATGACTTTGCATTTATTTTACAATGTAACCCCCCCTCCTCCTCCAATCTCATTACTTTCTGAATACAAATTTAGCAATACGAAAGGCTTTTCAAAATGTCCAACTTAGTTTGCCCTTGACCTGTAGGTAACATAGGACAAAATACAAATCTCAGACGTATAAAATGTTTTACAAATGTACAATGATTTGGCAAAGTCTTTGTGACAACCCGTGGTGAATCAACATTCTATCAGTCAAAGCATTGTTCAAGAGGGCCCAGAAATATCTCCCTATTCAATCTCCCTATTCAATCTCCCTATTCAATGATTCTCAAAGGAATGTGTTCCATGAAAGAATACCGTTTTATCCTGGAGGCAAGGGAACTTTTTACTTTTAATTGAATGTGAGGGGAGAGAACTCAGAGCTATATTGACACAAACACATACAGAGACTTCCATTTCCCAGGACATTGATTTATTTATTTTTGTATTTTAACCCTTTTTTCTCACCCATTTCCATCTTGTCTCATCGCTGCAACTCTCGTGAGGCAAAGGTCTAGTCATGCGTCCTCCGAAACATGGCCCACCAAACCACGCTTCTTAAAACCTCTTAAGGCTAGGGGGCAGTATTTTGATGTCCGGATGAAAAGCCCAAAGTAAACTGCCTGTTACTCAGGCCCAGAAGCTAGGATATGCATATAATTGGTAGATTTGGATATAAAACACTCTATAACACTCTATAAAATAACGTCTGTGAGTATAATAGAACTGATTTGGCAGGTGAAACCTCGAGGACAAACCATCCAGGGAAAAAATTAATTGAGGTCATAGGATTTCCTAATGGTTTTCTATTGAAAGCCCTATTCATGAGGAACCTGCTTGCAGTTCCTATGGCTTCCACTAGATGTCAACAGTCTTTAGAAATTGGTCGATGTTTTTCTTTTGAGATATGAAAAAGTAGTGCTATTCATTCCATGTGTCACTCTGAAGGTCCCTACTATTTTGGTGTGCGTGAACAGGAACGCGCTCTGTATTTTCCTTCGGGAATTGGAAACAGATTATCCCGTCTTAAATTTTATAGATTATTTACATTTTAGGATACCTTGAGGTTGGATTAGGGACATTGTTTTAATTGTTTGGACCAAGTTTTTCAGGTAACTTACTTACTTACTTTGTAGTCATGTTGGGCGAGTTGGAACCGGTGCATTTCTGAATCAAACGCGACAAATAAATGGACATTCTGGGGATATAAAGAAGGAATTTATCGAACAAAACGATCATTCATTGTGTCACTGAGACATTTGAGATTGCAAAAAGAAGAAGATCTTCAAAGGTAAGGCATTTATTATATCATTATTTCTTACTTTTGTGGCGCACCTGCCTGGTTGAAAAAGGATTTTCATGCGTTTGTATGCGGGGCACTGTCCTTAGATAATCGCATGGTCTGCTTTCACTGCAAAGTATTTTTGAAATCTGACACAGCGGCTGGATTAACAAGAAGTTAAGGTTTATTTTGATGTATTACATATATTTTCGTGAATGTTGAATATTGATATTCCTGTCGTTTGAATTTTGCGCTCTGCAATTTCACTGGATGTTGTCAAATCTATCCAGCTAAAGGGATTGGCGCGTGAAGGGATCACTAATTAACACCCACGGAAGCCAGCTGCACCAATGTGTCTGAGGAAACACTGTTCACCTGACCAATAGGAGTCGCTAGAGCATGATGAGCCAAGTAAAGCCAATTGTGCGCCGCCTATGGAACTTTTGATCACGGCCGGTTGTGATCAAACCCGGGTCTGTAGTGACGCCTCTAGCACTGAGAAGTAGTGCCTTAGACCGCTGCGCCACTTGGGAGGCCTAGGGCATTGATTTCAAAGTGTGACTCCCCTCTCTCTCAAACACAAAGACAAACTGCACACAGACACCTAAAACTCTCACACACAATGATCTCTTTCCGGTGTCTCTTTGCAATAACGTATCTAGATGGAAGGTACCCTGTTTACGCTGTACATGTTAGTCATTTTGCAGATTCTCTTATCCAGAGTCACTTACAGTTAGTGCATTCATCCCCAGTTTCTTACATAGGTTAGCGATCTGCGTGATTCAGGAAGCCACCTCAAGCCTATAATCCTCGGCAAGCAAACAATTGCCGCATTAGAACTCTGAGGGATCCAAATTGTCCCGAAACAAAGCGTAGTAGATACAGCTCCTGTAGCGCTTTTTTTAATTTCATTTACTTCTCCAGACAAAGAGGGATCAATCGGAAAACACATCTGAGAGTAACTTTGTTAGCTTAATGGCAAACGTTAGCAGCTTAGCGGCTCTTTCAAGCAGATATTAACCTGTCAGTTAAGCTGTTAAAAGCTAACCGCGTCACGGAATCCATGCAAAAACTAATGGGGATCCATAATAAATACAAATACAGATAGCTAGGTGGGGGACAACCACATATCACAGTTATAGTAAGTACATTTTTTCTCAATAAAGTAGTTACCAGCGGCAGCTGGTGTTTTTTCATGTTATTTGCAACTTATTTTGTACATAATGTTTCTGCCACTGTTTGTTATGACCGAAAAAAGCTTCTAGATGTCAGGACAGCGATTACTCAGGCCGCACTGTAGGAATACTTTTTCTTCAACGAGTCAGATGGGAAGGATTTACTTCAGACGCCCGACAAGACCCTCATCCCCATCATTTGCATGAGAAAGAGACAGAGATATCGGGGACGAAGATCTGGGTGCCTTGTAAGGATCCAACGCCGAGCGGGTAATTTGTCTTTACCATCGGTCCTATTAGCCAACGTACAATCAATGGCAAATAAGACAAACTACGATCATGTAAATCCTACCAACGGGATATTAAAAACTGTAATATCTTATGTCTCACCAAGTCATGGCTGAACAATGACGTGATTAACCTACAGCTGGTGGGTGTTAATCTGTTTCATCAGGACAGAACAGCGGCCTCTGGTAAGACAAGGGGTGGCGGTCTATGTATGTTTGTAAACTACAGCTGGTGCACGAAATCTAAGGAAGTCTTGAGGTTTTGCTCGTCTGAGGAAGAGTATCGCATGAAAAGCTGTAGACCACACTATTTACAGAGAGAGTTATCATCTATATTCCTGGAGGCTGTCTATTTACCACCACAAGCCAATGCTGGCACTAAGACTGCACTCAATGAGATGTATATGGCTATAAGCAAACAGGAAAACACTCATCCAGAGGCAGCGCTCCTAGTGGCCGGGGACTTTAATGCATGGAAACTTAAATCTGTTTTACCTAATTTCTACCAGCATGTTAAATGTGCAACTAGAGGGAGAAAACTCTAGATGTATGGTATGGTAACTGCTTGGCTTCCAACCACAAGGCAATGTGACTAGGGTCCTTACCTCACTGGGGCCAAGCTTCCTGCCATCCAGGACCTCTATACCAGGTAGTGTCAGAGGAAAGCCCTAAAAATTGTCAAAGACTACCGCGACCCTAGTCATAGACTTTTTTGTCTCAACATTACTTCCTGATTCCTCCTCTACACATTCAATATTGACTTCTAACATGGACTATCCTGAACCAACAGCATAGGACTGGAATATTGATATCTGCTCCAGCAGCAAGTTCTACAGCAAATAATTCATAGTACACTGTGTACGTTTGTGTGTTCCAAGTACAGATCAGTGTGTTTAAGTCTCACTTGCTGATATGGACACACACACACAGTGAGAGACAGGCAGACAGGCCTACAGTACCTGTTCTTTGACAGAGGCCAGGATAGCGGAGGTGGTCTCTGTCCCGTCTGATCCATCTCCATTAGATGACGGTAGACCTGGACTCAGCAGACTGGCTCCCTGCTCTGATGGCTGGTCTGGCACCGGCATACCTTCTATAGACAACAACAATATCACGTTATATAATATACACACATCACATAGAATATCTCATATAGACAACAACAATGTCATGTTATATAATATACACACATCACATAGAATAACTCCTGTAGACAACATCAATATCACGTTACATAATATCTTCTTCGATATAGGGGGCGCTCTTTTAATTTCTGGATAAAAAATGTTCCCGTTTTAAACAAGATATTTTGTCACGAAAAGATGCTCGACTATGCATATAATTGACAGCTTTGGAAAGAAAACACTCTGACGTTTCCAAAACTGCAAAGATATTGTCTGTGAGTGCCCCAGAACTAATGCTACAGGCGAAACCAAGATGAAATTTCATACAGGAAATGCCCCAGATTTTGAATGCGCTGTGTTCCAATGTCTCCTTATATGGCTGTGAATGTGCAAGGAATGAGCCTACACTTTCTGTCGCATTGTGACGAATTTGTAGGCATATCATTGGAAGATTGACCATAAGAGACTACATTTACCAGGTGTCCGCCTGGTGTCCTCCGTCGAAATTATTGCGTAATCTCCAGCTGCATGCACGTTTCCATTTGGTTCAGAAGAGAAAGGCAACTGCCACGAATGATTTATCATCGAAAAGATATGTGAGAAACACCTTGAGGATTGATTCTAAACAACGTTTGCCATGTTTCTGTCGATATTATGGAGTTAATTTGGAAAAAAGTTCGGTGTTGTAATGACTGAATTTTCGGGGGTTTTTCTTAGCGAAACGTGATGAACAAAACAGAGCGATTTCTCCTACACAAATAATATTTTTGGAAAAACTGAACATTTGCTATCTAACTGAGAGTCTCCTCATTAAAAACATCAGAAGTTCTTCAAAGGTAAATTATTTTATTTGAATGCTTTTCTTGTTTTTGTGAAAATGTTGCCTGCTGAATGCTAGGCTTAATGCTATGCTAGCTATCAATACTCTTACACAAATGCTTGTGTAGCTATGGTTGAAAAGCATATTTTGAAAATCTGAGATGACAGTGTTGTTAACAAAAGGCTAAGCATGTGAGCCAATATATTTATTTCATTTCATTTGCGATTTTTAAAATAGTTAATGTTGCGTTATGCTAATGAGCTTGAGGCTATGATTACGCTACCTGATACGGGATTGCTCGACGCTAGAGGATATACACACGTCGCATAGAATACCTTCTATAGACAACAATAATATCACGTTATATAAAATACACACATCACATAGAATATTTCATATAGACAACAACAATATCACGTTATATAATATACACACATCACATAAAATACCTCCTACAGACAACATCAATATCACATAATATAATATACAATCATCATTACTCATGCTCATAGTATACCTCTTATAGACAACATCATCATCTTTACTAATACTCATAGTATACGTCCTATAGACAACAACATCATCATCATTACTAATACTCAGAGTATACCTCCTATAGACAACATCATCATCATCATTACTAATACTCATAGTATACATCCTATAAGCAACAACAACATCATCATCATTACTAATACTCATAGTATACCTCCTATAGACAACAACATCCTCATCATTACTAAAACTCATAGTATACCTCGTATAGACAACAACATCATCATCATTACTAATAGTCATAGTTTACCTCCTACAAACAACAACATCACCATCGTTACTAATACTAATAGTATACCTCGTATAGACAACAACATCATCAGCATTACTAATACTCATAGTATACCTCCTATAGACAACATCATCATCATTACAAATACTCATAGTATACCTCCTATAGACAACAACATCATCGTCATTACTAATACTCATAGTATACCTCCTATAAACAACATCATCATCATTAATAATACTCATAGTATACCTCCTATAAACAACAACATCCTCATCATTACTAATATTCATAGTATACCTCCTAAAAACAACAACAACAATATCATTACTAATACTCATAGTATACCTCCTATAAACAACATCATCATCATCATTGCTAATTGTTATGGGATTTTTTATGAATAATGACTAAATGATGTACACATTTAACGTAGAACTATAACTGACAGAATACTACCCTGTCACTGTATGATTGTATGAATCTTTTTAGAATCATAACACTAAATCTCATGGGTGTAGTTTTAGTCAAGAATTAGAACAAGGACTTTCTGTTCCTTGTTAGAAACTAATGGAGCTATCGTCAGACCGGCTGGAATACTGTGTTCCTTACAGGACATTCTGTCCCCACCAATGGAGGGGAGAGACCTTGGGCTTGTAGTAGATTGTAT
Organism: Oncorhynchus masou masou; assembly: GCF_036934945.1. NCBI lineage: Eukaryota > Metazoa > Chordata > Actinopteri > Salmoniformes > Salmonidae > Oncorhynchus > Oncorhynchus masou. The sequence goes on along the minus strand of NC_088239.1, from coordinate 10,336,316 downwards.
AACAGGTGACAGACTATTTATGAGTAGGAGAAGACTTGTGAACTATGTTGCCATTGTATCTGAGAGGAGGAGGGACATTTATGACGAAATGTGAGGTATATAGACCAATGTGCCGGAAATGATAGGCAGAGCTTTCTAAATAAACATTCCTGACAATTGTAGCTGGGCCTCCATCTGATTCATTCCAACCAGTTTCCTACAAATTATGGGTATCAGGCTGAGAAATCAATTCATTTGGGTTTATGAACACTGAGAACTTAATTCTCTTGACACGAATACTCATAGTATACCTCCTACAAACAACAACATCATCATCGTTACTAATACTCAGAGTATACCTCCTACAAACAACAACATCATCATCGTTAATAATACTCATAGTATACCTCGTATAGACAACAACATCATCATCATTACTAATACTCATAGTATACCTCCTAGAGACAACATCATCATCATTACAAATACTCATTGTATACCTCCTATAAAAACATCATCATCATTACTAATATTCATAGTATACATCCTATAGACAACAACAACATCATCATCATTACTAATACTCATAGTATACCTCCTGTAGACAACAACAACATTACTAATACTCATAGTATACCTCCTATAGTCAACAACAACATCATCATTACTAATACTCATAGTATACGTCCTATAAACAACAACATCATCATCATTACTAATACTCATAGTATACCTCCTATAAACAACACTGACATACTTACTTATACTCATAGTATACCTCCAAGAAAACAACATCAACATATTTACTAATACTCATAGTATACCTCCTATAAAACACATCATCATCATTACTAATACTCATAGTATACCTCCTATAGACAACAATATCATCATCATTACTAATACTCATAGTACACCTCCTATAAACAACAACGTCATCATTACTAATACTCATAGTATACCTCCTATAGACAACAACAACATCATCATTACAAATACTCATAGTATACCTCCTATACAACAACAATGTCATCATCATTACTAATACTCATAGTATACCTCCTATAAACAACAACAACATCATCATTACAAATACTCATAGTATACCTCCTATAGACAACAATGTCATCATCATTACTAATACTCATAGTGTACCTCCTATAAACAACAACGTCATCATTACTAATACTCATAGTATACCTCCTATAGACAACAACAACATCATCATTACTAATACTCATAGTATACCACCTATAGACAACAACATCATAATCATTACTAATACTCATAGTATACATCCTATAGTCAACAACAACATCATCATTACTAATACTCATAGTATACCTCCTATAAACAACACTGACATACTTACTTATACTCATAGTATACCTCCAAGACAACAACATCAACATATTTACTAATACTCATAGTATACCTCCTATAAAACACATCATCATCATTACTAATACTCATAGCATACCTCCTATAGACAACAACATCATCATCATTACTAATACTCATAGTATACCTCCTATAAACAACAACATCATCATTACTAATACTCATAGTATACCTCCTATAGACAACAACAACATCATCATTACAAATTCTCATAGTATACCTCCTATAGACAACAATGTCATCATCATTACTAATACTCATAGTATACCTCCTATAAACAACAACAACATCATCATTACAAATACTCATAGTATACCTCCTATAGACAACAATGTCATCATCATCATTACCAATACTCATAGTATACCTCCTATAGTCAACAACAACATCATCATTACTAATACTCATAGTATACCTCCTATAAACAACAACATCATCATCATTACTAATACTCATAGTATACCTCCTATAAACAACACTGACATACTTACTTACACTCATAGTATACCTCCAAGACAACAACATCAACATATTTACTAATACTCATAGTATACCTCCTATAAAACACATCATCATCATTACGAATACTCATAGTATACCTCCTATAGACAACAACATCATCATCATTACTAATACTCATAGTATACCTCCTATAGACAACAATGTCATCATCATCATTACTAATACTCATAGTATACCTCCTATAAACAACAACAACATCATCATTACAAATACTCATAGTATACCTCCTATAGACAACAATGTCATCATCATTACTAATACTCATAGTATACCTCCTATAAACAACAAGAACATCATCATTATTACTAATACTCATAGTATACCTCCTATAGACAACATCAACAACAATAGCATTACTAATACTCATAGTATAGCTTCTATAAACAACAACAACACCATCATCATTACTAATACTCATAGTATACCTCCTATAGACAACAACAACATCATCATTACAAATACTCATAGTATACCTCCTATAGACAGCATCATCATCGTTACAAATACTCATAGTATAACACCTATAAACAACAACAACAACATAATTACTAATACTCATAGTATACCTCCTATAAACAACATCATCATCATTACTAATACTCATAGTATACCTCCTATAGACAACATCAAGAACAATAGCATTACTAATACTCATAGTATAGCTTCTATAAACAACAACAACACCATCATCATTACTAATACTCATAGTCTACGTCCTATAGACAACAACGTCATCATTACTAATACTCATAGTATACCTCCTATAGACAACAACATCATCATCATTACTAATACTCATAGTATATGTCCTATAGACAACAACATCATCATCATTACTAATATGCATAGTATACATCCTATAGACAACAACAGCATCATCATTACTAATACTCATAGTATACCTCCTATAGACAACAACGTCATCATTACTAATACTCATAGTATACCTTCTATAGACAACAACGTCAGCATTACTAATACTCGTAGTATAGCTTCTATAAACAACAACAACACCATCATCATTACTAATACTCATAGTATACCTCCTATAGACAACAACAACATCATCATTACTAATACTCATAGTATACCTCCTATAGACAACAACAACATCATCATTACAAATACTCATAGTATACCTCCTATAGACAACAATGTCATCATCATTACTAATACTCATAGTATACCTCCTATAAACAACAACAACATCATCATTACTAATACTCATAGTATACCTCCTATAAACAGCAAGAACATCATCATTATTACTAATACTCATAGTATACCTCCTATAGACAACATCAACAACAATAGCATTACTAATACTCATAGTATAGCTTCTATAAACAACACCAACACCATCATCATTACTAACACCCATAGTATACCTCCTATAGACAACAACAACATCATCATTACTAATACTCATAGTATACCTCCTATAAACAACAACATCATCATCATTACTAATACTCATAGTATACCTCCTATAAACAACACTGACATACTTACTTATACTCATAGTATACCTCCTATAGACAACAATGTCATCATCATTACTAATACTCATAGTATACCTCCTATAAACAACAAGAACATCATCATTATTACTAATACTCATAGTATACCTCCTATAGACAACATCAACAACAATAGCATTACTAATAGTCATAGTATAGCTTCTATAAACAACAACAACACCATCATCATTACTAATACTCATAGTATACCTCCTATAGACAACAACAACAACATCATCATTACTAATACTCATAGTATACCTCCTATAGTCAACAACAACATCATCATTACTAATACTCATAGTATACCTCCTATAAACAACAACATCATCATCATTACTAATACTCATAGTATACCTCCTATAAACAACACTGACATATTTACTTATACTCATAGTATACCTACAAGACAACAACATCAACATATTTCCTAATACTCATAGTATACCTCCTATAAAACATGTCATCATCATTACTAATACTCATAGTATACCTCCTATAGACAACAACATCATCATCATTACTAATACTCATAGTATACCTCCTATAAACAACAACGTCATCATTACTAATACTCATAGTATACCTCCTATAGACAACAACAACATCATCATTACAAATACTCATAGTATACCTCCTATAGACAACAATGTCATCATCATTACTAATACTCATAGTATACCTCCTATAAACAACAAGAACATCATCATTATTACTAATACTCATAGTATACCTCCTATAGACAACATCAACAACAATAGCATTACTAATACTCATAGTATAGCTTCTATAAACAACAACAACACCATCATCATTACTAATACTCATAGTATACCTCCTATAGACAACAACATCATCATCATTACTAATACTCATAGTATACCTCCTATAAACAACAACGTCATCATTACTAATACTCATAGTATACCTCCTATAGACAACATCATCATCGTTACAAATACTCATAGTATACCTCCTATAAACAACAACAACAACATAATTACTAATACTCATAGTATACCTCCTATAAACAACATCATCATCATTACTAATACTCATAGTATACCTCCTATAGACAACATCAACAACCATAGCATTACTAATACTCATAGTATGGCTTCTATAAACAACAACAACACCATCATCATTACTAATACTCATAGTATATGTCCTATAGACAACAACGTCATCATTACTAATACTCATAGTATACCTCCTATAGACAACAACATCATCATCATTACTAATACTCAAAGTATACGTCCTATAGACAACAACATCATCATCATTACTAATATGCGTAGTATACATCCTATAGACAACAACATCATCATCATTACTAATACTCATAGTATACCTCCTATAGACAACAACGTCAGCATTACTAATACTCATAGTATAGCTTCTATAAACAACAACAACACCATCATCATTACTAATACTCATAGTATACCTCCTATAGACAACAACGTCACCATTACTAATACTCATAGTATACCTCATATAGACAACAACAACATTACTAATACTCATAGTATACCTCCTATAAACAACAACAACATCATCATTACTAATACTCATAGTATACCTCCTATAGACAACACTGCCATCATTACTAATACTCATTGTATACCTCCTATAGACAGCACTGTCATCATTACTAATACTCATAGTATACCTCCTATAGACAACAACATCATCGTCATTACTAATACTCATATTATACCTCCTATAGACAACAACAGCACCATCATCATTACTAAAATTTGATTTGATACTCATAGTATACCTCCTATAAACAACGTCATCATCATTATTAATACTCATAGTATACCTCCTATAAACAACAACATCCTCATCATTACTAATATTCATAGTATACCTCCTAAAAACAACAACAACAATATCATTACTAATACTCATAGTATACCTCCTATAAACAACAACATCATCATCATTGCTAATTGTTATGGGATTTTTTTATGAATAATGACTAAATGATGTAGACATTTAACGTAGAACTATAACTGACAGAATACTACCCTGTCACTGTATGATTGTATGAATCTTTTTAGAATCATAACACTAAATCTCATGTGTGTAGTTTTAGTCAAGAATTAGAACAAGGACTTTCTGTTCCCTGTTAGAAACTAATGGAGCTATCGTCAGACCGGCTGGAATACTGTGTTCCTTACAGGACATTCTGTCCCCACCAATGGAGGGGAGAGACCTTGGGCTTGTAGTAGATTGTTTAACAGGTGACAGACTATTTATGAGTAGGAGAAGACTTGTGAACTATGTTGCCATTGTATCTGAGAGGAGGAGGGACATTTATGACGAAATGTGAGGTATATAGACCAATGTGCCGGAAATGATAGGCAGAGCTCTCTAAATAAACATGCCTGACAATTGTAGCTGGGCCTCCGTCTGATTTATTCCAACCAGTTTCCTACAAATTCTGGGTATCAGGCTGAGTAATCAATTCAATTGGGTTTATGAACACTGAGAACTTAATTCTCTTGACTCTTGAATACTCAGAGTATACCTCCTATAAACAACACCACCATCATCATTACTAATACTCATAG
>NC_088239.1:10312806-10325306 GCF_036934945.1 Oncorhynchus masou masou | reverse complement strand
TGATTGGTAGAAGACTGCAGATATGGTTGTCCTTCTGGAAGATTCTTCTATCTCCACAGAGGAACTGGTGTTCTGTCAGAGTGACCATTGGGTCCTTGGTCACCTCCCTGACCAAGGCCCTTCTCTCCCGATTGCTCAGTTTAGCCGGGTGGCTCAAGGAAGAGTCTTGGCGGTTCCAACTTTCTTCCATTTTAGAATGATGGAGGCCACTGTGTTCTTGGGGACCTTCAATGCTGCAGAAATGTTTCGCTACCCTTCCCCAGATCTGTGCCTCGACACAATCCTGCCTCGGAGCTCTACGGACTATTCCTTTGACCTCATGGCTTGGTTTTTACATGCACTGTCAACTGTGGGACCTTACATAGACAGGTGTGTGCCTTTCCCAATCATGTCCAATCAATTGAATATATAACACAGGTGGACTCTAATCCAGTTGTAGAAACATCTCAAGGATGATCAATGGAAACAGGATGCACCTGAGCACAATATCAAGTATCATAGCAAAAGCTCTGAAAACCTATGTAAATAAGGTATTTCTGCTTTACATTTTTTTTTAAATGTCAATGAAAACCTGTTTTTGCTTTGTCATTTCAGGGTATTGTGTGTAGATTGGTAATGGAAAAAAATGTAATACATTTTAGAATAGGACTGTAACGTAACAAGATTTTGAAAAAGTCAAGGGATCTGAACACTTCCCGAACACACTGTACATTGCTGATGTCACAAACACAAGTGGAAGACATAAAGCTGATGTCACAAACACAAATGGCAGACATATTTCTGATGTCACAAACACCAATTACAAAAATTATATTGCAGATGTCACACACAAATGGCAGCCATTATATTGCTGATGTCACAAACACTAATGGCAGACATTATATTGTTGATGTCACAAACAATAATGGCAGACATTATATTGCTGATGTCACGCACAAATGTGAGACATTATATTTTTTAATTTAAGTATTTTTATTTCACATTTTTTAACCAGCTAGGCCAGTTGAGAACACCTTTATTTAACCAGGTAGGCCAGTTGAGAACACCTTTATTTAGCCAGGTAGGCCAGTTGAGAACAAGTTCTCATTTGCAACTGCGACCTGGCCAAGATAAAGCATAGCAATTCGACACAAACAACAACACAGAGTTACACATGGAATAAACAAACATACAATCACTAATACAGTAGAAAAATCTATATATAGTGTGTGAAAATCAGGTAGGATAAGAGAGGTAAGGCAATAAATAAACCATGGTGACGAAGTAATTACAATATAGCAATTAAACATTGGAATGGTAGGATGTGCAGAAGATTAATGTGCAAATAGAGATACTGGGGTGCAAAGGAGCAAGATAAATAAATAAATACAGTATGGGGATGAGGTAGATAGATGGGCTGTTTACAGATGAGCTATGTACAGGTGCAGTGATCGGTGAGCTGCTCTGACAGCTGGTGCTTAAAGCTAGTGAGGGAGGTAGTGAGGGAGTCTCCAGCTTCAGAGATTTTTGCAGTTAGTTCCAGTCATTGGCAGCAGAGAACTGGAAGGAGAGGCGGCCAAAGGAAGAATTGGCTTTGGGGGTGACCAGTGAGATATACCTGCTGGAGCGTGTGCTACGGTGGGTGCTGCTATGGTCACCAGTGAGCTGAGATAATGTGAGGCTTTACCAAGCAGAGACTTGTAGATGACCTGGAGCCAGTAGGTTTGGCGACGAATATGAAGCGAGGGCCAGCCAACGAGAGCATACAGGTCGCAGTTGTGGGTAGTATATGGGGCTTTGGTGACAAAACGGATGGCCCGTGATAGACTGCATCCAATTTTTTGAGCAGAGTGTTGGAGGCTATTTTGTAAATGACATCGCCAAAGTCAAGGATCGGTAGGATGGTCAGTTTTACGAGGGTAAGTTTGGCAGCCTCAGTGAAGGATGTTTGTTGAGAAATAGGAAGCAGATTCTAGATTTAATTTTGGATTGGAGATGTTTAAACTGAGTCTGGAAGGAGAGTTTACAGTCTAACCAGACACCTAGGTATTTGTAATTGTCCACATATTCTAAGTCAGAACCGTCCAGTAGTGATGCTGGACAGGCAGGCAGGTGCGGGCAGCGAATGGTTGAAGAGCATGCATTTAGTTTTACTTGCATTTAAGAGCAGTTGGAGGCCACGGAAGAAGAGTTGTATGGTATTGAAGCTCATCTGGAGGTTAGTTAACACGTTGTCCAAAGAAGTGCCAGAGGTATACAGAATGGTGTAGAGGTTTATCAAAGAATCAACAGCAGCGAGAGCGACATCATTGAGAGTCGGCCCGAGAATTGGAAGAGAGTCGGCCGAGAATTGAACATATTGCAGATGCCACACACACAAATGGCAGACATTATATTGCTGATGTCACAAACACAAATGGCACACATTATATTGCTGATGTCACACACACACACAAATGGCAGACATTATATTGCCGATGTCACACACACACACACACACACACACACACACACACACACACACACACACACACACACACACACACAAATGGCAGACATTAAATTGCCGATGACACACACACACACACACACACACACACACACACACACACACACACACACACACACACACGAATGGCAGACATTATATTGCTGATGTCTGATCTTAAATCAATGGGAAATATTGAGTCGGTCTGATGTAATGGAGCCAGTCTCCGTCACTGAATTGGACAGATGGACAGGAATATGGCACAGACACAAAAAGATAGACAGAGAGAGAGAGAGACACACAGACACTATAAAGAGAGAGGAAGGGAGAGGGAGAGAGAGAGAGAAATATAGAAAGAGAGAGGGAGAAAGTGGGTGGGAGAGTGAGTGAGTGAGTGAGTGAGTGAGTGAGTGAGTGAGTGAGTGAGTGAGTGAGTGAGTGAGTGAGTGAGTGAGCAGGTGAGAGAGGGAGGGAGAGACGCTTGCGGTGACTTAGTTGAACACAACATTCTGTATCCTGTTAGTTGACATTGATTGGTGTCTAAACACACAAGCACACTCATCCTGACAGTGTGTGTTTAGATGTGTCACTATCTAAACAGGGGTCCCTGGCAGGCTCTTTATAAGTGACGGACTGCTTATCACTGCTTGGCAATGAACTAACGACGAGACCGCACACACTCCCATCACACTCTTTGTTTATTAACACTGGGGTCGACACGAAGTGAGAAAACAAAACCAGGACCCGGGACCAGATGATGGAGGGTTAAACTGCGATGTCATGAATGATACTGCCTGAAGGAAGATAGTTTGTTGAGTGTCATTAAAATAATCAATAGGGAGGACTATCTATCAAAACAGAACGAGAGCCAGGGAAACATGGGGGAATAGGGAGACCGAGAGAGAGAGTGAGAGAGAGTGAGAGAGAGTGAGAGAGAGAGAGAGAGAGAGAGAGAGAGAGAGAGAGAGAGAGAGATAGGGAGAGAGAGAGAGAGAGGGAGAGAGACAGAGAGAGACAGAGAGAGACAGAGAGAGACAGAGAGACAGACAGACAGACAGACAGACAGACAGACAGACAGACAGACAGACAGACAGAGATCAAGGGAGACCGAGAGAGAGAGAGACAGAGATCAAGGGAGACCGAGAGAGAGAGAGACCGAGAGATCGAGGGAGACAGAGAGAGAGAGAGACCGAGAGAGAGATATCGAGAGAGAGCGATAGAGAGAGCCAGAGAGAGAGAGAGACAGACAGAGACAGGCTATGTGCTCACTGCCAACAAAATGAGGTGGAAACTGAGCTGCACTTCCTAACCTCCTGCCAAATGTATGACCATATTAGAGACATATAGTTCCCTCAGATTACACAGATCCACAAAGAATTCGAAAACAAATCAAATGTTGATAAACTCTCATATCTACTGGGTTACATTCCACAGTGTCCCATCACAGCAGCAAGATTTGTGACCTGTTGCCACAAGAAAAGGGCAATTAGTGATGAACAAACACCATTGTAAATTCAACCTATATTTATGTTTATTTATTTTCCCTTTTGTACTTTAACTATTTGCACATCATTACAGAATTGCATATAAATAGATATATATATTTATATTTTCTACAGTCAATTTGTTATTATTTATTATCTATTTCACTTGCTTTGGCAATGTAAACATATGTTTCCCATGCAAATAAAGTCCTTATATTGTATTCGAAATACAATTAAATTGAATTGAATTGAGACAGAAAGAGAGAACAAGAGAGAGAGAGAGAGAGAGAGAGAGAGAGAGAGAGAGAGAGAGAGAGAGAGAGAGAGAGAGAGAGAGAGAGAGAGAGAGAGAGAGAGAGAGAGAGAGAGGGGGAGAGAGGAGAGAGAGAGAGGGAGAGAGGAGAGAGGGAGGGAGGAGAGAGAGAGAGAAGAGAGAGGAGAGAGAGAGAGAGAGAGAGAGAGAGAGAGAGGGGGAGAGGAGAGAGAGAGAGAGCAGAGATAGAGAGAAGAGAGAGGAGAGAGAGAGAGGGAGAGAGGAGAGAGAGAGAGAGGAGAGAGAGAGAGAGAGAGGGAGAGAGAGAGAGAGAGAGAGGAGAGAGAGTAAATGGCAATGAAGTCGCCCATCAATTTTCTGCCACAGTTACCATCTCATTTAACCATCACACCAAGGCTTTAAATTACAATATTTTGGAAAGACATTTGAAAGCCAAAATATTTTTAAATGTTATAATGCTTGACTTGTTTATGTATTTAAGCAGAAAAGAAATGATGAATTAATCTAAATTCCATGTGGAGAAACATCAATTTGACTACAAGAGCCAAGGCTTGATGTGTCCACACACACACACCCACACACACACACACACACACACACACACACACACACACACACACACACACACAGGGCTATATTTTAAAACCTTAATGCAATGCTAAATCTAAGCACTGGTGATAGTGCTGTAGGATCGGAGGTTCGTAACCAGAATTATGGACAGTAGCTGGTGATAGTGCTGTAGGATCGGAGGTTCGTAACCAGAATTATGGACAGTAGCTGGTGGTGGCATAAAAGGCTGTTAACGATTTATTTTATTTTATGAATAAACACGTTGAAGGTGTGTCGAGGCTTGACCCCTCACTGGCCAATCAGAATGTGCTCCATGACCCCTCACTGGCCAATCAGAATGTGCTCCATGACCCCTTACTGGCCAATCAGAATGTGCTCCATGGCCCCTTACTGGCCAATCAGAATGTGCTCCATGACCCCTTACTGGCCAATCAGAATGTGCTCCATGGCCCCTTACTGGCCAATCAGAATGTGTTCCATGACCCCTCACTGGCCAATCAGAATGTGCTCCATGACCCCTCACTGGCCAATCAGAATGTGCTCCATGGCCCCTTATTGGCCAATCAGAATGTGTTCCATGGCCCCTTACTGGCCAATCAGAATGTGCTCCATGGCCCCTCACTGGCCAATCAGAATGTGTTCCATGGCCCCTTACTGGCCAATCAGAATGTGCTCCATAACCCCTCACTGGCCAATCAGAATGTGTTCCATGGCCCCTTACTGGCCAATCAGAATGTGCTCCATGACCCCTCACTGGCCAATCAGAATGTGCTCCATGGCCCCTTACTGGCCAATCAGAATGTGCTCCATGACCCCTCACTGGCCAATCAGAATGTGCTCCATGACCACAATTGGATTGTTAGTCCACTATAGCCTATATAAAGCAAACAAGCTGATGTAGACAACTAAATTGTGAACATTTGACATTTGTACCACCTTACCGCCAGTCGAGAATAAAGCCCCAAAGCTTATCCCAGCTGGCACCCTACTTCATTTAGTACACTGCTTTTGACTAGAATCCTATGGGTGCTATGGATCCTATGAGCACTATGGGTCCTATGAATCCTATGAGCACTATGAGCCCTATGGGTCCATTGAGCGCTATGACCCCATGGGTCCTATGAACACTATGATCACTATGGGTCCTATAAGCCCTATGGGTCCTATGAGCACTATGACCCCATGGGTCCTATGAGCACTATGAGCCCTATGGGTCCATTGAGCGCTATGACCCCATGGGTCCTATGAACACTGTGATCACTATGGGTCCTATGAGCCCTATGGGTCCTATGAGCACTATGAGCCATATGGTTCCTATGAACACTATGATCACTATGGGTCCTATGAGCACTATGAGCCATATGGTTCCTATGAACACTATGATCACTATGGGTCCTATGAGCACTATGAGCCCTATGAGCGCTATGGGTCTTATGAGAACTATGAGCACTATGGGTCATATGGGTCCTATGAGCACTATGAGAACTATGAGCACTATGAGCACTATAAGAACTATGAGCACTATGTGTCCTTTGGGCCCAATGAGCACGATGGGTCCTATGAGCACTATGGGTCCTATGAGCACTATGAGCACTATGAGCATTATGGGTCCTATGAGAACTATGAGCACTATAAGCACTATGAGCACTATGTGTCCTGTGAGCCCAATGAGCACGATGGGTCCTATGAGCACTATGGGTCCTATGAGCACTATGAGCACTATGACCACTATGAGCACTATGGGTCCTATGAGCACTATGGGTCCTATGAGCACTATGGGTCCTATGTGCACTATGGGTCCTATGTGCACTATGGGTCCTATGAGAACTATGAACACTATGAGCACTATGAGCACTATAAGTACTATGAGCACTATGAGCATTATGAGCACTATGAGCACTATAAGAACTATGAGCACTATGTGTCCTGTGAGCCCAATGAGCACGATGGGTCCTATGAGCACTATGGTTCCTATGAGCACTATGAGCACTGTGAGCATTATGAGCACTATGAGCACTATTGGACCTATGAGCTCTATGAGCATTATGAGCACTATGGGTCCTATGAGCACTATGTGTCCTGTGAGCCCAATGAGCACGATGGGTCCTATGAGCACTATGAGAACTATGAGCACTATGAGCACTATAAGAACTATGAGCACTATGTGTCCTTTGGGCCCAATGAGCACGATGGGTCCTATGAGCACTATGGGTCCTATGAGCACTATGAGCACTATGAGCATTATGAGCACTATGATCAATATGGGTCCTATGAGAACTATGAACACTATGAGCACTATGGGTCCTATGAGAACTATGAGCACTATAAGCACTATGAGCACTATGTGTCCTGTGAGCCCAATGAGCACGATGGGTCCTATGAGCACTATGGGTCCTATGAGCACTATGAGCACTATGACCACTATGAGCACTATGGGTCCTATGAGCACTATGGGTCCTATGTGCACTATGGGTCCTATGTGCACTATGGGTCCTATGTGCACTATGGGTCCTATGAGAACTATGAACACTATGAGCACTATGAGCACTATAAGTACTATGAGCACTATGAGCATTATGAGCACTATGAGCACTATAAGATCTATGAGCACTATGAGCATTATGAGCACTATGAGCACTATAAGATCTATGAGCACTATAAGTACTATGAGCACTATGAGCATTATGAGCACTATGAGCACTATAAGATCTATGAGCACTATGTGTCCTGTGAGCCCAATGAGCACGATGGGTCCTATGAGCACTATGGGTCCTATGAGCACTATGAGCACTATGAGCATTGTGAGCACTATGAGCACTATAAGTACTATGAGCACTATGTGTCCTGTGAGCCCAATGAGCACGATGGGTCCTATGAGCACTATGGTTCCTATGAGCACTATGAGCACTGTGAGCATTATGATCACTATAAGCACTATTGGACCTATGAGCTCTATGAGCATTATGAGCACTATGGGTCCTATGAGCACTATGACCACTATGAGCACTATGGGTCCTATGAGCACCATGGGTCCTATGAGCACTATGGGTCCTACATGCACTATGGGTCCTATGTGCACTATGGGTCCTATGAGCACTATGAGCACTATAAACAATATGGACATTATGAATCCTATGATCCCTATGAGCACTATGAGCACTATGGGTCCTATGAGCACTATGGGTCCTATGTGCACTATGGGTCCTATGTGCACTATGGGTCCTATGAGAACTATGAACACTATGAGCACTATGAGCACTATAAGTACTATGAACACTATGAGCATTATGAGCACTATGAGCACTATAAGAACTATGAGCACTATGTGTCCTGTGAGCCCAATGAGCACGATGGGTCCTATGAGCACTATGGGTCCTATGAGCACTATGAGCACTATGAGCATTGTGAGCACTATGAGCACTATAAGTACTATGAGCACTATGTGTCCTGTGATCCCAATGAGCACGATGGGTCCTATGAGCACTATGGTTCCTATGAGCACTATGAGCACTGTGAGCATTATGATCACTATGAGCATTATTGGACCTATGAGCTCTATGAGCATTATGAGCACTATGGGTCCTATGAGCACTATGACCACTATGAGCACTATGAGCACTATGAGCACTATGAGCACCATGGGTCCTATGAGCACTATGGGTCCTACGTGCACTATGGGTCCTACGTGCACTATGGGTCCTATGTGCACTATGGGTCCTATGAGCACTATAAACAATATGGACATTATGAATCCTATGATCCCTATGAGCACTATGAGCACTATGGGTCCTATGAGCACTATGGGTACTATGGGTCCTATGTGCACTATGGGTCCTATGAGAACTATGAACACTATGAGCACTATGAGCACTATGAGCCCTGTGAGCCCAATGGGTCCTATGAGCACTATGAGCATTGTGAGCACTATGAGCACTATGTGTCCTGTGAGCCCAATGAGCACTATGGTTCCTATGAGCACTATGAGCACTATTGGACCTATGAGCTCTATGAGCATTATGGGTCCTATGAGCACCATGGGTCCTATGAGCACTATGGGTCCTACGTGCACTATGGGTCCTATGAGCACTATGAGCACTATAAACAATATGGACATTATGAACACTATGAGCACTATGAGCACTATGAGCACTATGAGCACTATGAGCACTATGAGCACTATGAGCACTATGAGCACTATGAGCACTATGAGCACTATGAGCACTATGTGTCCTGTGAGCCCAATGAGCACGATGGGTCCTATGAGCACTATGAACACCATGAGCATTATGAGCATTATGAGCATTATGAGCACTATGAGCACTATGAGCACTATTGGTCCTTTTTTTAACCATTATTTAACCAGGCAAGTCAGTTAAGAACACATTCTTATTTTCAATGACGGCCTGGGAACAGTGGGGTAACTGCCTGTTCAGTGGCAGATTTGTACCTTGTCAGCTCGGGGATTCGAACTTGCAACCTTTCGGTTACTAGTCCAACGCTCTAACCACTAGGCTACCCTGCGGGTCCTATGTGCACTATGGGTCCTATGTGCACTATGGGTCCTATGAGCACTATGGGTCCTATGTGCACTATGGGTCCTATGTGCACTATGGGTCCTATGAGCACTATGAGCACTATAAACACTATGAACATTATGAATCCTATGATCCCTATGAGCACTATAAACACTATGAACATTATGAATCCTATGATCCCTATGAGCACTATAAGCCCTATGAGCACAATGAGCACAACGAGAACAATGAGCACTATGGGTCCTATGAGCCCTATGAACACTCTGAGCACTTTGAGCACTATGACCCTATGGGCCCGGGCCATAAGTAGTGCATTATAGAGGGAACATGGTGCCATATTGGACAGAGCCCCTGATCAGATGGACTCAATGCTCACTATCTGGACCAAGACTTTGAGCAAATCTACAGTGTCCAGGTTTACTCTGGGTTCAGCTTGGTGTTAGCTGCTGGTTTATCCTGCATTAGTCTATTCGCCACAACGAATACACACACCTCTAGAGGGAGTACGCTACGTGGCAGGTGTCTGGAGAGTTTAAGAGAAGGACATAGAGCTCGCAGGTGAGGCCAATTAACAGCCAATTAACAGGTCTGAAGACCTAAACTATATATACAAAGGTATGTGGACACCCATTCAAATGAGTGGATTCTGCTATTTCAACCACACCCGTTGCAGATAGGAGTATAACAATGAGCACACAACAATGCAATCTCCATAGACAAACATTGGCAGCAGAATGGCCTTACTGAAAAGCTCAGTGACGTGGCACAGTCATACTGTAAGTGCTGTTATTGTGAAGAGGAAACATCTAGGAGCAACAACGGCTTAGCCGCGAAGTGGTAGGCCACACAAGCTCACAGAACGGGAACCGCAGAGTACTGAAGCGTCTGTCCTCGGTTGCAAAACTTCAGAGTTCCAAACTGCCTCTGGAAGCAACGTCAGCACAAGAACTGTTCGCTAGGAGCTAAAGTGAAATGGATTTCCATGGCCGAGCAGCCGAGCAGCCGCACACAAGCCTAAGATCAACATCCGCAATGCCAAGCGTCGGCTGGAGTGGTGTAAAGCTCGCCACCATTGGACTCTGGATCAGTGGAAACATGTTCTCTGAAGTGATGAATCACTCTTCACTATTTGGCAGTCCACTGGACGAATCTGGGTTTGGTGGATGCCAGGAGAACGCTACCTGCCCCAATGTATAGTGCCAACTGCAAAGTTTGGTGGAGGACGAATAATTGCCTGGGGCTATTTTTCATGGTTCGGGCCCCTTAGTTCCAGTGATGGGAAATCTTAACACTACAGCAAACAATGACATTCTAGACGATTCTGTGTTTTCAACTTTGTGGCAACAGTTTGGGGAAGGCCCTTTCCTGTTTCAGCATGACATTACTCCCGTGCACAAAGCCAGGTCCATACAGAAATGGTTTGTCGAGATCGGTGTGGAAGAACTTAACTGGCCTGCACAGAGCCCTGGTCTAAACCAAGATCGGAAACCTTTGGGATGAATTGGAACACTGACGGCGAGCCAGGCCTAATCGTCCAACATCAGTGCCCATCCTCACTAATGCTCTTGTGGCTGAATAGAAGCAAGTCCCTGCAGCAATGTTCCAATATCAAGTGGGAATGCTTCCCAGAAGAGTGGAGGCTGTTATTGCAGCAAACAGGGGACCAACTCCATAAATATGCCCATGATTTAGGAATGAGATGACGGATGAGCAGCTGTCCACATACTTTTGGTCATGTAGTGCATCTGAGAGGAACGCCTAACGACGTTGCCTGGGTTTTTTAATAAGGTCTGGACATTTTTAATTTGAGCACTATCACTGTTTTTACCACCATCACCTGAATGAGGTTAATTAAGCTGCTTGTGCTCGGTGACTGTTGAAAGGTTGTCTGTGGTGCACCCCAAATTCAGCAGGGATTGAACTTGACCGTGGATTTCCCAGAGTCAGATAGCTTGATCACCGTGTCAAACATGACTAAAAGGTTATTCTGGGCCATTGTTGTGGGCGCTGCTAAGCCTGTGTTGGATGGAGACTCTTTCCCTACGGGCAGACTGTAACACGAAGCAGGGCTCAGGGGCTTTTGTGCCTTTGGGGACACATTTAATTGAGGCGTGTTATGGCAGATTTGACTTGTGTGCCGTTTCCTGTTTGTCTGGAGAAGTGAAGGCCTGAAATTTCATTTCTCTGGTTGAGATAAGACATGAAAAACTGACAGAGCCTCCCGTTCTGATAGACACAGAGAGACAGAGGGGAGGGGGGGGGGAGAAGGAGACAGAGAGATGGAGGAGCTCAATGTTTAGAGAATTACCCCGACGGTGAACGGAACAGTAAACAGAATCCTCCATCAAAATACGTTCCCTTGTTCTCTCTCCTCACAGTTAAAAGTGATACTTCAATAATCTCTGTCTTCTGAAGTTAGCTTAGGAAAGACAACAAACTACAATCAGCAGAGGACATAGCTTAGCTCATAACTGGGATGGTAAGAGGACAGAGTTTAGCTCATAACTGGGATGGTAAGAGGACAGAGTTTAGCTCATAACTGGGATGGTAAGAGGACAGAGTTTAGCTCATTACTGGGATGGTAAGAGGACAGAGTTTAGCTCATAACTGGGATGGTAAGATGACAGAGTTTAGCTCATAACTGGGATGGTAAGAGGACAGAGTTTAGCTCATAACTGGGATGGTAAGATGACAGAGTTTAGCTCATAACTGGGATGGTAAGAGGACAGAGTTTAGCTCATAACTGGGATGGTAAGAGGACAGAGTTTAGCTCATAACTGGGATGGTAAGATGACAGAGTTTAGCTCATAACTGGGATGGTAAGAGGACAGAGTTTAGCTCATAACTGGGATGGTAAGAGGACAGAGTTTAGCTCATAACTGGGATGGTAAGATGACAGAGTTTAGCTCATAACTGGGATGGTAAGAGGACAGAGTTTAGCTCATAACTGGGATGGTAAGAGGACAGAGTTTAGCTCATAACTGGGATGGTAAGATGACAGAGTTTAGCTCATAACTGGGATGGTAAGAGGACAGAGTTTAGCTCATAACTGGGAAGGTAAACACCTTAACTAGGTGTGCTAGTGGTGGGTTAATCTTTGTATTTATTTACAGTGTCTTCTCACCATCTCTGTCTGTTGGTGTGGAGGCCTGACACCCAGGTGGGAGGTT
>NC_088239.1:10305306-10307806 GCF_036934945.1 Oncorhynchus masou masou | reverse complement strand
ACAACCCATCTCCCTCTCCCTCTTCCTCCCTCTTCCTCCCCACACAACCCATCTACCTCTCCCTCTTCCTCCCTCTTCCTCCCCACACAACCCATCTCCCTCTCCCTCTTCCTCCCTCTTCCTCCCCACACAACCCATCTCCCTCTCCCTCGCCCTCCCTCTTCCTCCCCACACAACCCATCTCCCTCATCCTCCCTCTTCCTCCCCACACAACCCACCTCCCTCTCCCTTCTCCTCTTCCCTCTTCCTCCCCACACAACCCATCTCCCTCTTCCTCCCACACAACCCATCTCCCTCTTCCCTCTTCACACAACCAACAACCCTCTTCCTCCCCACACAACCCATGTTCCTCTTCCCTCTACACACAACCAACTTCCCTTTTCCTCCCCACACAACATCTATCCATCTCCCTCTTCCTCCCCACACAACCCACCTTCCTCTTCCTCCTCACACAACCTCTCTCCCCCTCCCTCTTCCTCCCTTTTCCTCCCCACGAAACCCATCTCCCTCCTCCTCCCCAAACAACCCATTTCCCTCTTCCTCCCCAAACAACCCATCTCCCTCTTCCTCTTACTCTCTACACAACCCAACTTCCTCTTCCTCCCCACACAACCCATCTCCCCCTTCCTCCCCACACAACCCATCTCCCTCTTCCTCCCCAAACAACCCATCTCCCTCTTCCTCCCCAAACGACCCATCTCCCTCTCCTTCTACCTCCCACTTCCTCCCCACACAATCAACCTCCCTCTTCCTCCCCACACAACCAATCTCCCTCTTCCTCTTCCTCCAACACAACCCATCCCCCTCTACCTCTTCCTCTCCACACAACCCATCCCCCTCTTCCTCCCCACACAACCCATCTCCCTCTTCCTCTTACTCTCTACACAACCAGACTTCCTCTTCCTCCCACACAACCCATCCCCATCTCCATATTCCCCCCCACGCAACCCATCTCCCTCTCCCTCTTCCTCTCTACACAACCCAACTTCCTCTTCCTCCCCACACAACTGATCTTCCACGTCCTCTTACTCTCTACACAACCCATCTCCCTCTTCCTCCCACACAACTCATCCCCATCTTCCTTCCCACACAACCCATCTCCCTCTTCCTCCCCACACAACCCATCTCCCTCTTCCTCTTACTCTCTACACAACCCAACTTCCTCTTCCTCCCACACAACCCATCCCCCTCTTCCTCCCCACACAACCCATCTCCCTCTCCCTCTTCCTCTCTACACAACCCAACTTCCTCTTCCTCCCCACACAACTGATCTTCCTCGTCCTCTTACTCTCTACACAACCCATCTCCCTCTTCCTCTCGACACAACCCAACTTCCTCTTCTTCCCACACAACCCATCCCTCTCTCTCTCTCTTCCTCCCCACACAACCCATCTCCCTCTTCCTCTTCCCTCTTCACACAACCCATCTCCCTCTTCATCTTCCCTTTTCACACAACCCTTCTCCCTCTTCCTCTTCCTCTTCCCTCTTCACACAACCCATCTCTCTCTTCCTCTTTCCTCTTCACACAACCCATCTCCCTCTTCCACTTCCCTCTTCACACAACACATCTCCCTCTTCCTCTTCCCTTTTCACACAACCCATCTCCCTCTTCCTCTTCCCTCTTCACACAACACATCTCCCTCTTCCTCTTCACTCTTCACACAACCCATCTCCCTCTTCCTCTTCCGTCTTCACACAACACATCTCCCACTTCCTCTTCCCTCTTCACACAACACATCTCCCACTTCCTCTTCCCTCTTCACACAACACATCTCCCTCTTCCTCTTCCCTCTTCACACAACCCATCTCCCTCTTCCTCTTCCCTCTTCACACAACCCATCTCCCACTTCCTCTTCCATCTTCACACAACCCATCTCCCACTTCCTCTTCCCTCTTCACACAACACATCTCCCACTTCCTCTTCCATCTTCACACAACCCATCTCCCACTTCCTCTTCCCTCTTCACACAACCCATCTCCCTCTTCCTCTTCCCTCTTCACACAACCCATCTCCCACTTCCTCTTCCATCTTCACACAACCCATCTCCCACTTCCTCTTCCCTCTTCACACAACACATCTCCCTCTTCCTCTTCCCTCTTCACACAACCCATCTCCCTCTTCCTCTTCCCTCTTCACACAACCCATCTCCCTCTTCCTCTTCCCTCTTCACACAACACATCTCCCTCTTCCTCTTCCCTCTTCACACAACCCATCTCCCTCTTCCTCTTCCCTCTTCACACAACCCATCTCCCTCTTCCTCTTCCCTCTTCACACAACCCATCTCCCACTTCACACAACCCATCTCCCTCTTCCGCTTCCCTCTTCACACAACCCATCTCCCTCTTCCTCTTCCCTCTTCACACAACCCATCTCCCACTTCACACAACCCATCTCCCTCTTCCTCTTCCCTCTTCACACAACCCATCTCCCTCTTCCTCTTCCCTCTTCACACAACCCATCTCCCACTTCACACAACCCATCTCCCTCTTCCGCTTCCCT